>NC_091177.1:16053832-16106332 GCF_040958095.1 Procambarus clarkii
TGAGCTCTGTTCTTTCTGCCCGCCTCTCAACTGTCAATCATATGTTACTAACTACTAACTAACTTTTTTTCCCACACAAACACACACTTCCAGGAAGCAGCTCCGTAACAGCTGTCTAACTCCAAGGTACCTATTTACTGCTAGGTAGCTGGATCATCAGGGTGAAAGAAACTTTGATCATTTGTTTCTGCCTGGTCCGGAAATCGAACCCGGGCTACTGAATTACGAGTCCTGCGCGCTGTCCGCTCAGCTACCAAACACCAGTTCGTGTGTGTGTTTGTGTGTGTGTGTGTGTGTGTGTGTGTGTGTGTGTGTGTGTGTGTGTGTGTGTGTGTGTGTGTGTGTGTGTGTGTCTGGTGTGTGTGTGTGTGTGCTCACCTAATTGTACTCACCTAATTGTGCTTGGGGGGGTTGAGCTTTGGCTCTTTGGTCCCGCCTCTCAACTGTCAATACACTGGTGTACAGATTCTGGAAGCGAATTGAGCTCTATCATATCTACACTTCAAACTGTGTATGGAGTCAGCCTCCACCACATCACTGCTTATGCATTCCACCTGCTAACTACTCTGACACTGAAAAAATTCTTTCTAATGTCTCTGTGGCTCATTTGGCAACTAAGTTTCCACACGTGTGCCCTTGTTCGTGTTCCACCCATGATGAGGAGTTTGTCTTTGTCCACTCTGTCAATTTCGCTGAGAATTTTGTAGGTGGTTATCATGTCTCCCCTTACTCTTCTGTCTTTCAGAGACGTGAGATTTAGCTCCCGGTGGCTTTCTTCCTAGCTCATACCTATCAGTTCTGGGACTAGTCTGGTGGCATATCTCTGACTCTTGTCTAACTTTGTCTTGTGTTTAACTAGGTATGGACCCCAGGAATGGTCTGACATAAGTGGTAGACAATGTCCGGAACGATTCCTTACACAAGCTTCTAAAGGTTGTTCTTATGTTCTAGCATATGCCGCTGATAATATCCTTTTGATGTGGGCTTCTGGGGACAGGTTTGTGTGATATCAACCGCAAGATCTTTCTCTCTATTTGTCTCTTGCAGGATTTCACCTCCCAGATGTTACCTTGTGTTAAACCTGTGTATTCACCTAGTTGTGCTTGCGAGGGTTGAGCTCTGCTTTTACGGCTCGCCTCTCAACAGTGAATCAATCAATCAACTGTTATTAACTAGTAATTAAATTATTTTCCACACACACACACACACACACACACACACACACACACACACACACACACACACACACACACACACACACACACACACCACACACACACACACACACACACACACACACACACACACACACACACACACAGCCCGATAGGCTCAGGAATCTGTACACCTGTTGATTGACGGTTGAGAGGCGGGACCAAAGAGCCAGAGCTCAACCCCCGCAAACACAACTAGGTGAGTACAACTAGGTGAGTACACACACACACACACACACACCATACCAGGTTGTCTGGTAGCTGAGTGGACAGCGCGCGGGACTCGTAATCCTGTGGCCCGGGATCGATTCTCGGATTAGGCAGAAACAAAAAGACCGAGTTTCTTTCACCCTGATGCCTCTGTTACCTAGCAGTAAATAGGTACCTGGAAGTTAGACAGCTTTTACGGGCTGTCTCCTGTGTGTGTGTACTCACCTATTTGTGCTTGCGGGGGTTGAATTTTGGCTCCTTGGTCCCGCCTCTCAACTGTCAATCAAAAGGTGTACAGATTCCTGAGCCTATTGGGCTCTGTCATATCTACATTTGAAACTGTGTATGGAGTCAGCCTCCACCACATCACTGCCTAATGCATTCCACCTGTTAACTACTCTGACACTAAAAAAGTTCTTTCTAACGTCCCTGTGACTCATGTGGGTACTCAATTTCCACCTGTGTGTGTGTGTGTGTGTGTGTGTGTGTGTGTGTGTGTGTGTGTGTGTGTGTGTGTGTGTACTAACCTATTTGTACTCACCTAGTTATGCTTGCGGGGGTTGAGCTCTGGCTCTTTGGTCCCGCCTCTCAACTGTCAATCAACTGGAATACAGATTCTTGAGCCTACTGGGCTCTATCATATGTACACATGAAACTGTGTATGGAGTCAGCCTCCACCACATCACTGCCTAATGCATTCCACCTGTTAACTACTCTGACACTGAAAAAGTTCTTTCTAACATCCCTGTGGCTAATCTGGGTACTCAGTTTCCATCTGTGTCCCCTTGTTCGTGTTCCACCAGTGTTGAATAGTTTATTCTTGTCTACCCTGTCGATTCCCCTGAGGATTTTGTGGGTAGTGATCATGTCTTCCCTTACTCTTCTTCTTCCAGTGTCGTAAGGTGCATTTCCCGCAGCCTTTCCTCCTACTTCATGCCACTTAGTTCTGGGACTAGTCTAGTGGCATACCTCTGAACTTTTTCCAGCTTCGTCGTGTGCTTGACAAGGTACGGGCTCCATGCTGGGGCCGCATACTCCAGGATTGGTCTTACATATGTTGTGTACAAGATTCTGAATGATTCCTTACACAGGTTCCTGAAGGCTGTTCTGATGTTAGCCAGCCTCGCATATGCCGCAGTCGTATTTTTATTTTTTTTTTTTTTTGAGATATATACAAGAGTTGTTACATTCTTGTACAGCCACTAGTACGCGTAGCGTTTCGGGCAGGTCCCTGGAATACGATCCCCTGCCGCGAAGAATAGTTTTTTCATCCAAGTACACATTTTACTGTTGCGATAAACAGAGGCTACAGTTAAGGAATTGCGCCCAGTAAATCCTCCCCGGCCAGGATACGAACCCATGACATAGCGCTCGCGGAACGCCAGGCGAGTGTCTTACCACTAAACCACGGAGACTGTAAGCCCCCATAATTTTTTTTTATGTGGGCTTCAGGAGACAGGTTTGGAGTGATATCAACTCCCAGATCTGTGTCTCTGTCTGTTTCATTAGGTACTTCATCTCCTATTCTGTATCCTGTGTCGAGCCTCTTGTTTCCACCGCCTAGTTTCATTACTTTGCATTTACTCGAGTTGAACTTTAGCAGCCATTTGTTAGACCATTCATTCAGTCTTTCTAGGTCTTCTTGTAGCCTCTTACTATCATCCTCTGTGTCAATCCTCTTCATAATTTTTGCATCATCAGCAAACATGGAGAGAAACGAGTCTATACCCTCTGGGAGATCATTTACATATATCAGAAACAGTATAGGTCCATGGACTGACCCCTGCGGGACTCCACTTGTAACGTCTCGCCAATCTGAGATCTCACCCCCTCACATTGACTCGTTTTCTTCTGTTGCTTAGGTACTCTTTTATCCAATGGAGTACCTTCCCTTTCACTTCAGCCTGTATCTCCAGCTTTTTCACGAGCCTCTTGTGTGGGGCTGCATCAAAGGATATCTGACAATCCAAAATAATGCAGTCTGTTCACCCTTCTCTTTCTTGCCTGATTTTTGTTGCCTGGTCGTAGAATTCAAGTAACCCTGTGAGGCAGAACTTGCCATCCCTGAACCCATGTTAATGCTGTGTTACAAAGTTCTTTCGCTCCAGATGTTCCACTAGCTTTTTTCGCACAATCTTCTCCATCAGCTTGCATGGTATGCAGGTTAGGGACACTGGCCTGTAGTTCAGTGCCTCCTGTCTTTCCCCTTGTATATCGGGACTACATTAGCTGCTTTCCAAATTTCTGGCAGTTTCCCTGTTGCCAGTGTTTTGGTATGCACTATGGAGACTGGTAGGGACTGTTCTTCTGCTCCTTTCTTTAGTTTCCAAGGGGAGATCCCATCTGGGCCTCTAGCCTTTGTCACATCCAACTCTAGTAAACACTTCCTTACTTCCCCGCTGGTAACCTCAAACTCTTATAGTGGTTCCTGGTTAACTATTCCCTCTCTTATCTCTGGAATTTCTCCTTGCTCTAAGGTGACGACCTCCTGGAATTTTTTATTCAGTTCCTCACAAACTTCCTTGTCGTTTGTGTTGAATCCTTTCGCCCCTATCCTTAACATCTTTACCTGCTCCTTTACTGTTGTTTTTCTCCTGATGTGGCTGTGCAGCAATTTAGGCTGAGTCTTTGATTTGCTTGCAATATAATTTTCGCATTGTCTTTCTGCCTCTCTTCTCATTCTGACATATTCATTCCTGGCATACTGGTATCTTTCTCTGCTCTCGGGTTTCCTGTTATTCCTGTAGTTTCCCAATGCCCTTTTATTTGCTGCTTAGCTAGCCTACAACTGTGATTAAACCATGGGTTTTCCATCTTCATTTCATTGTTTTGATTTTGGACTGGGACAAACTTATTTGCTGCTTCCTTGCACTTGTGCGTGATGTAGTCCATCATGTATTAGGCCGTGTTTCACCTGAGCTCTGTTTCCCATGTTATATCTGTTAGGAATATTCTTATCTCCGTATAGTTTCCCGTTCGGAATGCCAGCCTTTTGTTTTCACTACCCCTCCTTGAGTTCAGTAACCCTTCTTCAACCAGGTACTCAAACCCCAATACACTGTGGTTGCTTGTTCCTACTGAGGCCTCAAAACTGATTTCTCTTATGTCGGAGTCGTTCAGAGTGAAGACTAGGTCGAGTCTCGCTGGTTCATCGTTTCCTCTCTTGTGGGTTCCCTGACATGTTGGTTTAAAATGTTTCTTGTTGCCACCTCCAATAGTTTAGCCCTCCATGTATCCTCACCTCCATGTGGTTCCTTGTTCTCCCAGTCTATCCTTCCGTGATTAAAGTCGCCCATGATAAGCAGATGGGATCTATTTCTACAGGCAGCAGAGGCTGCCCTCTCAATTATAGTGTTAACTGCCATGTTGTTGTTGTCATACTCTTGCCTGGGTTTTCTGTCATTTGGTGGAGGGTTGTATATCACTGCTACTACTACTCTTGGTCCTCCCATTGTGTTTTACTTAGTTGTTCTTGCGGGGATTGAGCTATGCTCTTTCGGCCCGCCTCTCAACTGTCAATCAATCAACTGTAACTAACTACTAACTAATTTACTTTTTTCCCACTCACAGACACTCCAGGAAGCAGCCCGTAACAGCCATGCTAACTCCCAGGTAACTATTTACTGCTAGGTAACAGATGGATCAGGGTGAAAGAAACTCTGCCCTATTTTTGTTTCTCGCCGGAGCCGGGAATGTGTGTGTGAGAGCATGTGTATGAGCATGTACTCACCTAATTGTGCTCGCGGGGGTTGAGCATTGGCTCTTTGGTCCCGCCTCTCAACTGTCAATCAACTGGTGTACAGATTCCTGAGTCTACTGGGCTCTATCATATCTACATTTGAAACTGTGTATGGAGTCAGCCTCCACCACATCACTTCCTAGTGCATTCCATTTATTAACTACTCTGACTCTGAAAAATTCTTTCTAACGTCTCAGTGGCTCATCTGGGTACTAAGTTTCCACCTGTGTCCCCTTGTTCGTGTCCCACCCGCGCTGAAGAGTTTGTCTTTGTCCACCCTGTCAATTCCCCTGAGAATTTTGTTGGTGGTTATCATGTCTCCCCTTACTCCTCTGTTTTCCAGGGATGTGAGGTTCAGCTCCTTTAGCCTTTCCTCGTAGCTCATTCCTCTTAGTTCCGGGACGAGCCTGGTGGCATAACGCTGGATCTTCTCTAACTTTGTCTTGTGTTTAACTAGGTATAGACTCCAGGCTGGAGCTGCATACTCCAGGACTGGTCTTACATAAGTGGTATACAGGGTCCTGAAGTATTCCTTACACAAGTTTCTGAAGGCAGTTCTTATGTTGGCCAGTCTAGCATATGCCGTTGATGATATTCTTTTGATGTGGGCCTCTGGGGACAGGTTCGGTGTGATATCAACCCCCAGATCTTTCTCTCTATTAGACTCTTGCAGGATTTCACCTCCCAGATGGTACCTTGTGTTCATCCTCCTCCTCCCTTCGCCTAATTTCATTACCTTACACTTTCCCGAGTTTAACTTTAGTAGCCATGTGTTGGTGTTAGTGTATGTGTGTGTGTATATGTGTGTGTGTGTGTGTGTGTGTGTGTGTGTGTGTGTGTGTGTGTGTGTGTGTGTGTGTGTGTGTGTACTCACCTAGTTGTACTCACCTAGTTGTACTCACCTAGTTGTACTCACCTAGTTGTGCTTGCGGGGGTTGAGCTCTGGCTCTTTGGTCCCGCCTCTCAACCGTCAATCAACAGGTGTATAGGTTCCTGAGCCTACTGGGCTCTATCATATCTACACTTGAAACTATGTATGGAGTCAGCCTTCACCACATTGCTTCCTAATGCATTCCATTTGTCAACCACTCTGACACTAAAAAAGTTCTTTCTAATATCTCTGTGGCTCATTTGGGCACTCAGTTTCCACCTGTGTCCCCTAGTGCGTGTGCCCCTTGTGTTAAATAGCCTGTCTTTATCAACCCTGTCGATTCCCTTGAGAATCTTGAATGTGGTGATCATGTCCCCCCTAACTCTTCTATCTTCCAACGAAGTGAGGTTCAATTCCCGTAGTCTCTCCTCGTAGCTCATACCTCTCAGCTCGGGTACTAGTCTGGTGGCAAACCTTTGAACCTTTTCCAGTTTAGTCTTATGCTTGACTAGATATGGACTCCATGCTGGAGCCGCATACTCCAGGATTGGTCTGACATATGTGGTATATAATGTTCTGAAAGATTTCTTACACAAGTTTCTAAAGGCCGTTCTTATGTTAGCCAACCTGGCATATGCTGCTGATGTTATCCTCTTGATATGAGCTTCAGGGGACAGGTCTGGCGTGATATCAACCCCCAGGTCTTTCTCTCTCTCTGACTCTTGAAGTATTTCATCTCCCAAGTGATACCTTGTATCTGGTCTCCTGCTTCCTACCCCTATCTTCATTACATTACATTTGCTTGGCTTAAACTCTAACATCCATTTGTTCGACCATTCCTGCAGCTTGTGCAGGTCTTCCTGAAGCCTCAAGCTGTACTCCTCTGTCTTAATCCTTCTCATAATTTTGGCGTCGTCAGCAAACATGGAGAGGAATGAGTCTATACCCTCTGGGAGATCATTTACGTATATCAGAAACAGGATAGGTCCAAGCACAGAGCCCTGTGGGACTCCACTGGTGACTTCACGCCATTCTGAGGTCTCACCCCGCACTATAACTCTCTGCTTCCTATTGCTTAGGTACTCCCTTATCCACTGGAGCGCCCTACCAGTTACTCCTGCCTGTTTCTCCAGCTTATGCATCAACCTTTTATAGGGTATTGTGTCAAAGGCTTTCCGACAGTCCAAAAAAATGCAGTCCGCCCATCCTTCTCTTTCTTGCTTAATCTTTGTCACCTGATCATAGAATTCTATCAAGCCTGTAAGGCAAGATTTACCCTCCCTGAACCCATGTTGATGGGTTGTCACGAAGTCTCTTCTCTCCAGATGTGTTACTAGGTTTTTTCTCACAATCTTCTCCATCACCTTGCATGGTATACAAGTTAAGGACACTCGCCTGCAGTTCAGTGCCTCTTGTCTGTCACCCTTTATAAATATTGGTACTACATTAGCAGTCTTCCATACTTCTGGTAGGTCTCCCGTTTCCAGTGACCTACTATACACTATGGAGAGTGGCAAGCAAAGTGCTCCTGCACACTCTTTCAATACCCATGGTGAGATTCCATCCGGCCCAACAGCTTTTCTCACATCAAGCTTCAATAGGTGCTTCTTGACCTCATCTCTTGTAATTTCGAACCTTTCCAAGGTCACCTGGTTTGCTGCCACCTCTCCTAGCGCCGTGACTTCTCTCTGTTCTATTGTAAAGACCTCCTGGAACCTTTTGTTGAGTTCTTCACACACCTCTTTGTCATTCTCTGTGTAGCTGTCCTCGCCCATCCTAAGTTTCATCACCTGTTCCTTCACTGTTGTCTTCCTCCTGATGTGACTGTGTAGTAGCTTTGGTTCGGTCTTGGCTTTATTAGCTATATCATTTTCATACCTTTTCTCAGCTGCTCTTCTCACACTAACATACTCGTTCCTGGTTCTCTGGTATCTCTCTCTACTTTCTGATGTTCTGTTATTACGGAAGTTCCTCAATGCCCTTTTGTTCAGCTCCTTTGCTTTCATACATTCCCTATTAAACCACTGATTCTTCCTTTGCTTCTCTGTTTTTTCCTGTTGGGCTGGGACAAACCTGCTTACAGCCTCCTGACATTTTTGGGCGACATAGTCCATCATGTCTTGTACGGACTTGGTTCGAAGTTCTGTGTCCCAATGTATATCCCATAGGAATTTATTCATCTCCTCATAGTTTCCCTTTCGGTACGCCAGCCCTTTGTTTCCCAGTTCTTTTTTGGGGGTGATAATTCCTAGCTCAACCAGGTACTCAAAGCTCAATACACTATGATCACTCATTCCCAAGGGGGCTTCCAACTTAACTTCACTTATATCCGACTCATTTAGGGTAAATATCAGATCAAGCAAGGCTGGTTCATCCCCTCCTCTCGTTCTTGTCGGTCCCTTGACGTGTTGACTTAGAAAGTTTCTTGTTGCCACATCCAGCAGCTTAGCTCTCCATGTGTCTGGGCCTCCATGTGGGTCTCTGTTCCCCCAATCTATCTTTCCATGGTTGAAGTCTCCCATGATTAGTAGCCTGGATCCGTTCGTGCTAGCCACAGAAGCTGCTCTCTCTATTATATTATATTGATAATAAAATAATTGTGTGTGTGTGTGTGTGTGTGTGTGTGTGTGTGTGTGTGTGTGTGTGTGTGTGTGTGTGTGTGTGTGTGTGTGTGTGTGTGTGTGCAGAACTGTGTTCGTGAGTTTTTGCAAGCTTCAAGCTCCTGAATCCCATCTTTCAATAATCAGTTAACTGGTGTATGTAGGTCCCTAACCCATCAGGTTTTCATGTATCTTCGTGAGGAGTTAAAACAAAATCATTCATTGTATTTAGCAGCTCTTTCTTTGTGTGTGTGGAAGAATCTGCCTGCTGCTTGTCAGAGTATTTCGGGAAATGTTTTGATCATGACTTGTGTTGTTTTACTATTGTTTTCACTGTACGAAAGGAATCTTTTTCATGACATCACATTTTCCCCTCGTTACGCCAGTCTCGTGTTCTCTTCTAGTCTTCCTTCTCCTGCAGTTCCATCTCCTCTAGGTAATCAAACGGCGTTACATGGTTGTACGGGTTTCGTGGTTCACTTGTCTTATTGTACGACTTTTGCAGGGTAAAAATCAAAGTGCTAGGTGGATCATCATTGCCTCTCAACCTATAGAGTTCAATGTAGCATCTCATTATCGATTTCTGGAGTTTGGGTCTTCATAACGATGCGTGTTTTCACGTCATGGGGTTGGTGCAAGCATCCAGGCCCCTATTCTGGTAGGTCTGGTTGTGTGGGTCACCACACCAGTCATCAACCAACCTGACATCTTACTCAACCCACTACAGTTTTTTTTTATCTCAAGATAACCTCAAGATGCTACCTGTGCCATTCTCAAGAACAACTTTCCATCAGCGATCACCCATTCTTAGTGTGACTCGTCAAGTTGAGCGACAATAAGATAGTTCTGGTATAAAGCTGGCTCCAGCTTCACTCTAATATGATTGTAACTTGACATTATATGAAGATTATACCTAATGAAAACAAATAATCTAAATTATTGGATCAGTTTCTAAGTCCGAGGATATGATGACCTGATGCAGGATTACAGAGAGAGAGAGACAGGGGACACACACACACACACACACACACACACACACACACACACACACACACACACACACACACATAATACTCGCACACAGAATATGAATGATAAACACAGCCAACTCGCCTATATAACACATGGCGATGAACTTCTCTGCTCCTCATTCACGCCCCTTCGAGTCCCCAGTGTGTACCGGAATGAACGTCAGAATACATAATACATAATACACCCACTAAATTCCAGCCAGGCTAGGCCTCCGACCCAATAAATTTTCCTGCAGTGTAGCCAGCGGGTCTCCCTCCGAGGCCAGACCTGTCCGTAGAACACCCTCTTAGCGCCGATCAAGTTATACATAAAAATGTAAACGTCAGCGATCACTTACGCGATGATATAGAGGGCCAAAAGGTTTATGTTTTAATGCGAAATATGTGAATGAAAGGGTAGGGACAAAAAAAATACGTTCTTGGTAGCACTGCGAGGTGTCGATGTCCCACATTTTTTCACTCGACGCGCCAATATTTCGTTTATTTTTATCCGCGTTTTCGTTCAAGATTGTTCGCTCCAGGAAATGAAGTATAAGGCGCTGGAGGAGACCCAAGTCTGCCTCCACTTTAATCCTCTTTGCTTGACTATTATCTTACGGCAACGCTTACTGACCTTTGGTACGTGTAGCCTGCATAGGTACGTGTACCCCCCAGGTGTACGTGCAGCCGCAGAGGTGCGTGTACTCCCAGGAGGGCGTGTACCCGAAGAGGTGCATGTACTCACTGGGGTGCGTGTACCCCCCCCCCAAGGGTACATGTACCCCCAGGCAGTACTTGTACCCCCAGGGTGTACATGTACCCCCAGGGTGTACATGTACCCCCCAGGGTGTGCATGTACCCCCCAGGGTATGCATGTACCACCAGGGGGTACATGTACCCCCAGAGGGTGCATGTACCCCACAGGGTTGCGTGTACCCCAAGTGGAGTGTGTACCACCAGGGTGCATGTACTCCTCTTGAGTGTGTGCACCCCCAAAGGGGCGTGTACCCTCAAGGGGGCGTGTACCCCCAAGGGGGCGTGCACCCCCAAGGAGGTTGTACCCCCCAAGGGGGTGTGAACCCCTGGGGAAACAAGCACCCCTAGGAGTGTCCCCTTCGGGAAAAGTACACTTTCTCGAAGCAAAACGTTTCACTGGAAGCACCAAGGATGTCCACTTACCTCTCTCATTCTAAAGTAAACGTCGACGTGGGCTCCAGCAGACGATATTTTAAAATGTAATGAGACAAACGGATAAAAAAAAGCTAAACAGCATTGTCTTAGAGTCTCAGGTCTGACCCAGGACACGATGGGTAACTTGTAGGAGGACGTCACAGGTACTGAGGAGGTCACAGGTACTGAAAACGTCACAGGTACTGAGGTCACAGGTACTGAAGGGGTCACAGGTACTGAGGGGGTCACAGGTACTGAGGAGGTCACATCTACTGAGGGGGTCACAGGTACTGAGGGGGTCACAGGTACTGATGAGGTCACATCTACTGAAGGGGTCACAGGTACAGAGGAGGTCACATCTACTGAGGGGGTCACAGGTACTAAGGGGTCACAGGTACTGAGGAGGTCACAGCTACTGAGGGGGTCGCAGGTACTAAGGGGGTCACAGGTACTGAGGAGGTCACAGGTACTGAGGGGGTCCCAGGTACTGAGGGGGTCACAGGTACTGAGGGGGTCACAGGTACTGAGGGGGTCACAGGTACTGAGGAGGTCACAGGCACTGAGGGGGTCACAGGTACTGAGGAGATCACAGCTACTGAGGGGGTCACAGGTACTGAGGGGGGTCACAGGTACTGAGGGGGTCACAGGTACTGAGGGGGGTCACAGGTACTGAGGGGGTCACAGGTACTGAGGAGGTCACAGGTACTGAGGAGGTGACATCTTCTGAGGGGGTCACAGGTACTGAGGGGGTCACAGGTACTGAGGAGGTCACAGGTACTGAGGGGGTCACAGGTACTGAGGGGCTCACAGGTACTGAGGAGGTGACATCTACTGAGGGGGTCACAGGTACTGAGGGGGTCACAGGTACTGAGGGGGGTCACAGGTACTGAGGGGGTCACAGGTACTGAGGAGGTCACAGGTACTGAGGGGGTCACAGATACTGAGGGGGTCACAGGTACTGAGGAGGTCACATCTACTGAGGGGGTCACAGGTACTGAGGGGGTCACAGGTACTGAGGAGGTCACATCTACTGAGGGGGTCACAGGTACTGAGGGGGTCACAGGTACTGAGGAGGTGACATCTACTGAGGGGGTCACAGGTACTGAGGGGGTCACAGGTACTGAGGAGGAGACATCTACTGAGGGGGTCACAGGTACAGAGGAGGTCACAGGTACTGAGGTCACAGGTTCACTAACATATATAAAATATTCGTAGACACCTCGTAACAAAATATCTCATAAAGTATGATGACCAGACCACACACTAGAAGGTGAAGGGACGACGACGTTTCGGTCCGTCCTGGACCATTCTCAAGTCGATTGTACAATCGACTTGAGAATGTGACTCAAGCCACAATCGACTTGAGAATGGTCCAGGACGGACCGAAACGTCGTCGTCCCTTCACCTTCTAGGGTGTGGTCTGGTCAACACACTTTAGCCACGTTATTGTGACTCATCGCCTGCATACCTCATAAAGCTGCGCTCAGCTAAACAACCCACCACCAGACTCACCTCCTCACTCGAATGCGTCTTTAGCAGAATACAAATTTCATAACCTACAAAGTACAGTGAAAATTGGCTTCCTCCACCCGCTCATTCTACGAGCTTTATAATATTATTATTCGATATACATGTCCCCGCCGCCCCAGCCAGCAAATATGATGACACACACACACATGACTCGGGCAGAATAGTGACATGAAGGCAGCCGCAGCCTTTGTCACCATCCCATCTCGGGTGCTCCTCCGTGCCAGCATCCCATCTCGGGTGCTCCTCCGTGCCAACATCCCATTTTGGGTGTTCCCACGCTGCCTTGTGGTCACCTGACGGGTAATTACCCAGGGCGCAGCTGATGGTAAACAAAGCCGACGTGTGCTGACCACCTGGCTGCTCCCCCTTCTCATCCACATTCGCCCCCTCCAGAAGCCGAAACGCAGCGAAAGGCAAAACCTTTTCATTTGTGTTGTGGTGGTGTGTTGTGAGGCCGGGAAAGGAAGGAGGAATGGGAGGGAGGACACAGGGAAAGGTTGGGGGGGGGGGGGGGGGGCGGTAGCTGTGCGTAGGCTATGGTTAAATAGTGATAAAGAAGAATGAGAGAGAAATTAATTATAGATTTGTATCACACGCGACCCTTATGGTCCAGAACTTGCTAATGATCCAAGACTTGACAATGGTCCAAGACTTGCCAATGGTCAGGACTTGACAATGGTCCAGGACTTGCCAATGGTCCAGGACTTGACAATGGTCCAAGACTTGACAATGGTCCAGGACTTGACAATGGTCCAAGACTTGACCATGGTCCAAGACTTGCCAATGGTCCAGGATTTTACAATGGTCCAGGACTTGACAATGGACCAGGACTTCATAATGGCCCAAGACTTGATAATGGTCCAGGAATTGATAATGGTCCAGGACTTGACAATGGTCCAGGACTTGACAATGGTCCAGGACTTGACAATGGTCCAGGACTTGACAATGGTCCAGGACTTGACAATGGTCCAGGAATTGATAATGGTACTGAGCTTGATAATGGTCCAGGACTTGATAATTGCCCAAGACTTGATAATGGTCCAGGACTTAATAATAGTCTAGGACTTGATAATGGTCCAAGACTTGATAATGGTCCAGACTTGATAATGGCCCAAGAATTGATAATGGACCAGGACTTGACAATGGTCCAGGAATTGATAATGGTTCTGGACTTGATAATGGTCCAGGACTTGATAATTGCCCAAGACTTGATAATGGTCCAGGACTTAATAATGGTATAGGACTTGATAATGGTCCAAGACTTGATAATAGTTCAGGACTTGATAATGGTCCAGGACTTGATAATGGCCCAGAACTTGATAATGGCACAGAACATGATAATGGTTTAGAACTTGATAATGATGCAGGACTTGATAATGGTCCTGGACTTGATAATGGTCTTGGACTTGATAATGGTCCAGGACTTGATAATGGCCCAGAAATTGATAATGATGCAGGACTTGATAATGGTCCTGGACTTGATAATGGTCCAGGTCTTAATAATGGTCTAGGACTTGATAATGGTCCAAGACTTGATAATAGTTCAGGACTTCATAGTGGTTCATTACTTGATAATGGTCCAGGACTTGATAATGGTCCAGGACTTGATAATGGCCCAAGACTTGATAATGGTCCAGGACTTGACAATGGTCCAGGAATTGATAATGGTCCAAGACTTGGTAATGATCCAGGACTTGATAATGGCCCATGAATTGATAATGGACCAGGACTTGATAATGGTCTAGGACTTGATAATGGTCAAGGACTTGATAATGGCCCAAGACTTGATAATAGTCAAGGACGTGATAATATTCCAGGACTTGATAATGGTCAAGGACTTGATAATGGTCCAGGACTTGATAATGGTCAAGGACTTGATAATATTCCAGGACTTGATAATGGTCCAGGACTTGATAATGGTCCTGGACTTGATAATAGTCAAGGACGTGATAATGGTCCTGGACTTGATAATGGTCCTGGACTTGATAATGGTCCAGGACTTGATAATAGTCAAGGACGTGATAATGATCCTGGACTTCATAATGGTCATGGACTTGTTAATGGTTCTGGACTTGATAATGATCCTGGACTTGATAAGGGTCCTGGACTTGATAATGGTTCAAGACTTGATAATGGTCCTGGACTTGATAATGATCCAGGACTTGATAATGGTCCTGGACTTGATAATGGTTCTGGACTTGATAATAATCCAAGACTTGATAATAGTCAAGGACTTGATAATGGTCCTGGACTTGATATTAGTCCAGGACTTGATAATGGTTCAGGACTTGATAATGGTCCATGACTTGATAATGGTCCAGGACTTGATAATGGTCCAAGACTTGATAATGGTCCAGGACTTGATAATGGTACAGGACTTGATAATGGTCCTGGACTTGTTATTGGTCCAGGACTTGATAATGGTCTAGGACTTGATAATGGTCCAGAACTTGATAATAGTCCAGGACTTGATAATGGTCCAGGACTTGACAATGGTCCAGGACTTGATAATGGTCCAGGACTTGACAATGGTCCAGGACTTGATAATGGTCCGGGACTTGATAATGGTCCAGGACTTGATTATGGTCCAGGACTTGATAATGGTCCAGGACTTGATTATGGTCCAGGACTTGATAATGGTCCAGGACTTGATAATGGTCCTGGCCTTGATAATGGTCCGGGACTTGATTATGGTCCAGGACTTGACAATGGTCCAGGACTTGACAATGGTCCAGGACTTGACAATGGTCCAGGACTTGACAATGGTCCAGGACTTGACAATGGTCCAGGACTTGACAATGGTCCAAGACTTGACAATGGTCCAGGACTTGACAATTGTCCAGGACTTGATAAATAATGGTCAGGGCGGACCAACACGTCGTCGTTTCTCCATCTTCTAATGTGTGTGGAACAGGATAAGCACCTCCAAAGGATACCTGATCAACCAGGCTGTGACTCATACATCAGGCTGCGAGCAGCCGCGTCCAACAGCCTGGTTGATCAGTCCGGCTACCAGGAGGCCTGGTCGACGACCGGGCCGCGGGGACGCTAAGCCTCGGAAGCACCTCAAGGTAACCTCAAGGTAAGGTGGTTTGGTCATTATGGAGAAAGAACATTTGTAATGATTGTTAGTGAGATTGTTAGAATAGATCCGTTAGTGAGACTTTGATTTCATCATATATTCTGTGATATAAGATATAATAATTTCAATGTCAATAATAATTTCTTAATAAATATCCTGGAATATACATATGGAAATGGTGTCCGAATTCCTCGTTAATTAGTAACTCGTCGCCGTTTTTTCTTACGATTCCGCATAACAGCCTACTTTTCTCGTCCATCGAAAAAATATTTCTATAAATTCCATTTTTTAACCGAAATGGATGGGGATACTTTTGTTTTGTAGAGAATTTATTTGCAAATTTTTTGGTACCAGAATGAATATTATATCATATAAACTTCTATGAGTAAAAAAAAAAATACACAAAGTATGTTTGGGGGTGTGGCGAGCGTGTGGCAGTGGGTTCCCTTTAGCCGTTGATATATCCAACACGTGGGAAATATTTGTATGTGTTATGTATATGTCTGTGTAGGGAATTTTACTGCGATCACTGCCATACAAATTATAAAATGTTTCAACAAGTATAAACATGACAAAACATCAAACGAACGAAAACAATGCGTTCGTTTCTGCCGCGAACGCATACTGAGCGACGTGGTTCTATATTTGGCGCTTCTCTTACACATGCTTTGTACAAATGTTATACAGTTCATCTTATAGAAAATTTTATTGCGAACACATTGGTATAAAAAAGAAATACGTACATAGAAAAGTAGGGTCAGGAAACGTATAAACTTTCCAAGCATGATTTCCCCCCTGTGTTTTCGCCAGTGCGCTCGCGGCTAACTACTCTCCACTTCACACACTCTTACGGGTGAGCAATTACCTATATTAAACATTATATGCATATGTCCGTGTAGAAAATTTTATTGCGATTCCAATGATACCAAAATTAGCGATGTAGAACAACTGTAGGCTTTGCAACCATTAAGAGAGTGGAAACATTTTGTTGCTGTTTGGCGCTCTCGGCGAGTGATCTGCATAGTTTTTTATTTGGTGTTGATACTCCTTATGCTTGGGCGGCATTTTATAGGTATGCTCTTATAGACAATTTCATTGCGAACACAGTGATATCAAATTTAAATACGTGCGCCTTCAATTATTGTCAGGACAGTCAAAAGAGTGTACACTTTTTCGGTCTTACCGCGTAGGCGCGCGAAGTGCCGAAAGCATCTGGGGTATTGTTTTTTTTTTTTTTTGAGCGCCGAGAGCGCGAAAGTGTTAATTAGAAACACGCTCAGAAAATCTAAATATTGGGAATAAAGAAGGACAAGTTAAATATAGCATAAATCTCACAATGTTTTCCCAATACAAATTAGATGTACTCAGATATCTTCCAATGTTATTAAGTGTATTTGCCCATATTGAAAATTCTCAATTCGACATCTGTCTCTTCATATGAGATTGATTCTTAAACAACATATGCATTTTTTTCTTACTACTTCTGAAGCACGTCCTTCAGTGTTTCCATAAGGCTACAGTGTCCTTTATTGCATTCGTAGCAATATTTATCCTTCAAAGACATAACAAAGATGATGGAGAATTATCATCAGGGCAGTCGAATGGCATCTTCAAACGAATCAACTTTTTTCTCTTTACATTTTACCACCTCTAACCTTCAAAATCATCTCCACATCCCACCCACGGTGCTACATGATCCTAACAATGGAGGCAACACACACACAACACCTTCAACCATACACATCACCCTCAACACACGCCACACACACAACACCCTCAACACACACACAACACCCTGAACCATACACATCACCCTCAACACACACAACATCTTCAACACATACACAACACCCTCAACACACACAACACCCTCAACACACACACAACACCCTCAAGAACGAAATAGGAATCTTTCCTCAGAATCAGAGGAAGCTTTCCTCAACCACGAAAGAGGAACTGTTAGCAAGGAAGAGCGGTCTAGCAAATGTTCAGAAGTTCAAAAAAGTATTCTTGCAGAGGGATATGACAAGGAAAGAGAGAAGGCAGGCAGCAGACGTGAGGAAGGAGCGCAGGGAGAGAGAAAAGAATCAGAGAACCACAACCCCGAACCCTACAATCCCAGAGAGGAGCTAGGAACCCTCCTCAGAACAGGGAGTGGGGAACAGTGCAACAGTCACAGGGAGTGGGGCACCACCCCCACATTCTACCCCAATAGACACCCTACCTGCCCCATCCCTTGTCAGCCCCCCATTAAGTACCCACCTAGGGCACCTTCCCCCCCACCCACCCACCCCCTCCTCCCACTCACCCCCCTCACCAGGACCTCCATTATCCCCCATCCCCCAAGCCCTCCCTTCTCCCACATGCCCTCCCGTCTCTCCCATCCCCAAGCCCTCCGTTCTCCCCACCCACCTAAGCCTTCCCCTCTCCACCACTTCCCTAAACCCTCCCCTCTTCCTCACCACCTCAGCCTTCCCTTTCCCCCCACGCCCCCCAAACCCTTCCCCCTTTTTCTGCCCCCCCCCAATCCCCCCTTCTCCCTCATCCCCCCAAGCCTCTCCTCCCGCCATGCTCCCCCAACCCTCCCCCTCTCACCCCTCTCACCCCTCCCCCTGTCACCCCCCAACCCTCCACCTCTCACTCTTCCCCCAACCCGCTCCCTCTCACTCTCCCCCTTCTACCTTCCCCCTCTCCCCCACCCCCCTACCCTCCCCCTCTCTCCCCCCCTCCAAGCACTTCCTCCTCCACCAGTCTCCCCGTACCAGATCCTCCCAGCTCCCGCTCACCCCAGACCCCACAGGGCCGCCCCAGAGAAGAAGCAGAAGGGAGTCAGTTTCAGGATAATGTATTCGAACATAGATGGGATAACAAGCAAGACAAGTAAACTAAGGAAAATAGCACAAGAAGTGAACCCAGATGTAATCGGACTAACTGAAACAAAACTCTCTGGAATCATAACGAATGCCGTGTTTCCCCAGGAGTACACAGTAATAAGGAAAGAGAGGGAAGGTAGGGAAGGAGGCAGAATGGCCCTACTCATGAGAAAGGAATGAAGTTTTAAGGAGATGGCTATCCCAGGCTGTGAGGGTTTCAGAGACTACATAGCAGGCACCATGACAATGGGAGGACCAAGAATAGTGGTAGCAGTAATATATAACACTCCACCAAATGACAGAAGACCCAGTCAAGAGTATGAAAACAACATGGCAGTTAACACTACAATTGAGAGGGCAGCCTCTGCTGCCTGTAGAAATAGATCCCACCTGCTCATCATGGGGGACTTCAATCACGGAAGGATTGACTAGGAGAACAAGGAACCGCATGGAGGCGAGGATACGTGGAGAGCCAAACTATTGGAGGTGGTGACTAGAAACTTTTTGACCCAGCATGTCAGAGAACCCAAAAGGATGAGAGGAAATGACGAACCAGCTAGACTGGACCTAGTTTTCACTTCGAACGACTGCGACATAAGAGAAATCGGTTTTGAGGTCCCAGTAGGAATGAGCGACCACAGTGTACTGGTGTTTGAGTACCTGATTGAAGAAGGGTTATTGAACTCGAGGAGGGATACCGAACACAAAAGGTTAGCATACCAAAAGGGAAACGATGAGGATATAAGAAAATTCCTAACAGATATAGCATAGGAAACAGAGCTCAGGGGATAGACGGCCCAAGACAAGATGGACTACATCACGCAGAAGTGCAAGGAAGCAGCAAACAAGTTTGTCCCAGTCCAAAAGGAAAACAGTGAAATGAAGATGAGAAACCCATGGTTTAATCAGAGATGTAGGCTAGGTAAGCAGCAATGTAAAAGGGCATGGAGAAACTACAGGAATAACAGGACACTTGAGAGCAGAGAAAGATACAAGAGTGCCAGGAATGAATATGTCAGGATGAGAAGAGAGGCAGAAAGACAATACGAAAATGACATCGCAAGCAAGGCAAAGACTCACTCTTAATTGGTGCATAGCCACATCAGGAGAAAAACAACAGTAAAGGAACAGGTTATGAAATTAAGGATAGGGGCAGAGGGATTCACTACAAACGACAAGGAAGTGTGTGAGGAACTGAATAAGAAATTCCAGGTCTGCACCATAGAGCAAGGAGAAATTCCAGAGATAAGAAAGGGAATAGTTAACAAGGAACCACTGGAAGAGTTTGACATTACCAGCGGGGAAGTAAGGAAGTGTTTACTAGAGTTGGATGTGACAAAGGCTAAAGGCCCAAATGAAATCTCCCCTTGGATACTAAAGGCAGGAGCAGAAGAAGACTGTGCCTGCCACTCTCCATAGTGTATAACAAATCACTGACAACAGGGGAACTGCCAGAAATTTTGAAAGCAGCTAACGTAGTCCCAATATACAAGAAAAGGGATAGACAGAAGATACATAGATGAAAAGGATTAAGACAGAGGAGGACTGCTTAAGGCTTCAAGAAGACCTGGACAAGCTGAAGGAATGGTCGAACAAATGGTTGTTAGAGTCTAACCCAAGCAAATGTAATGTAATGAAGAAAGGCGTAGGGAGCAGGAGGCCAGATACTAGGTATCATTTGGGAGATGAAATTCTTCATGAGTCAGAGAGAAAAAAAGACTTAGGGTTTGACATCACGCCAGACCTGTTCCCTGCAGCCCATATCAAGAGGATAACAGTAGCGGCATATGCCAGGCTGGCCAACATAAGAACGGCATTCAGAAACTTGTGTAAGGAATCATTCAGAACATTGTATACCAAATATGTCAGGCCAATCCTGGAGTATGCAGCCCTAGCATGGAGTCCATATCTAGTCAAGGATAAGACCAAACTGGAAAAGGTTCAAAGGTTTGCCACCAGACTAGTACCCGAGCTGAGAGGTATGAGCAACGAGGAGAAGCTACGGGAAATAAACCTCACTTCGCTGGAAGACAGAAGAGTTAGGGGGGACATGTTTACCACATTCAAGATTATCAAGGGAATTGATAGGATAGGTAAAGACAGGCTATTTAACACAAGGGGCACACGCACTAGGGGAACACAGGTGGAAACTGAGTGCCCAAATGACCCACAGAGATATTAGAAAGAACTTGTTTAGAGTCAGAGTGGTTGACAAAACGAATGCACTAGGAAGTGATGTGGTGGAGGCTGACTCCATACAGTTTCAAGTGTAGATATGATAGACCCCAATAGGCTCAGGAACCTGTACACCTGTTGATTGACATTTGAGAGGCGGGACCAAAGAGCCAGAGCTAAACCCCCGCAAGCACAATTAGGTGAGTACAGGAGGCACTGAACTACAGGCCCTAACGTGCATACTATGCAAGCTGATGGAGAAGATTGTGCGAAGAAAGCTAGTGGAACATCTGGACTGAAAGAACTTTGTAACACAGCATCAACATGGGTTCAGGGTTGGCAGGCCCTGCCTCACAGGGTTACTTGAATTCTACGACCAGGCTACAAAAATCAGGCAAGAAAGAGTAAGGTAGGTAGACTGCATATTGTTGCATTATCAGAAAGCCTTTGATACAGTACCACACAAGAGGCCAGTGAAAAAACTGGAGATGCAGGCTGGAGTGAAAGGGAAGGTACTCCATTGGATAAAGGAGCACCTAAGCAACAGGAGACAACGAGTCAGTGTGAGGGGTGAGGTCTCAGATTGGCGAGACGTTACAAGTGGAGTCCCGCAGGGGTCAGTCCTTGGACCTATTTCGTTTCTGATATATGTAAATGATCTTCCAGAGGGTATTGACTCGTTTCTCTCAATGTTTGCTGATGATACAAAAATTATGAGGAGGATTGAAACAGAAGATGATAGTAGGAGGCTACAAGATGACCTAGACAGACTGAGTGAATGGTCTAACAAATGACTGTTGAAGTTCAACCCGAGTAAATGCAAGGTAATGAAACTAGACAGTGGAAACAGGAGGCCAGACACAGGACACAGAATAGGAGATGAAGTACTTAATGAAACGGACAGAGAGAAAGATCTAGGAGTTGATATCACTCCAAACCTGTCTCCTGAAGCCCACATAAAAAGAATAACGTCTGCGGCAAATGCGAGGCTGGCTAACATCAGAACAGCCTTCAGGAACCTGTGTAAGGAATCAGGCAGAATCTTGTACACCACATATGTAAGTCCAATCCTGGAGTATGCGGCCCCAGCATGGAACTCGTACCTTGTCAAGCACAAGACGAAGCTGAAAAAAGTCCAAAGTTATGCCACTAGACTAGTCCCAGAACTAAGAAGCATGAGTTACGAGGAAAGGCTGCGGGAAATGCACCTTACGACACTGGAAGACAGAAGAGTAGGGAGAGACATGATAACAACCTGTACCTCATAAGTACCCACATAAGCCACAGTGACGTTAGAAGGAACTTTTTCAGTGTCAGAGTAGTTAACAGATGGAATGCACTAGGCAGAGATGTGGTGGAGGCTGACTCCATACACAGTTTCAAATGTAGATATGATAGAGCCCAGTAGGCTCAGGAATCTGTACACCAGTTGATTGACGGTTGAGAGGCGGAACCAAAGAGCCAAAGCTCAACCCCCGCAAGCACAAATAGGTAAGTACAAATAGGTGAGTACACACAACACACACACAACACCCTCAACCCACACACAACACCCTGAACACACACACAACTCTCTCAACACACACACACAACACCCTGAACACACACACAACACCCTCAACACACACACAACACCCTCAGCACACACACACACACAACACCCCCAACACACACACACAACACCCTCAACACACACACAACACACTCAACACACACACCACACCCTCAACACACACACAACACCCTCAACACACACACACAACACCCTCAACACACACAACACCCTCAACACACACACAACACCCTCAACACACACACAACACCCTCAACACACACACAACACCCTCAACACACACACACAACACCCTCAAGACACACAACACCCTCAAGACACACAACACCCTCAACACACACACACAACACCCTCAAGACACACAACACCCTCAACACACACATAACACCCTCAACACACACACACAACACCCTCAAGACACACAACACCCTCAACACACACACAACACCCTCAAGACACACAACACCCTCAACACACACACACACAACACCCTCAAGACACACAACACCCTCAACACTCACACAACACCCTCAACACACACACACAACACCCTCAACACACACACACAACACCCTCAACACACACACAACACCCTCAACACACACACACATCACCCTCAACACACACACAACACCCTCAACACACACACAACACCCTCAACACACACACACAACACCCTCAACACACACACACAACACCCTCAATACACACACACAACACCCTCAACACACACACACAACACCCTCAATACACACACACAACACCCTCAACACACACACACACACAACACCCTCAACACACACACACACACAACACCCTCAACACACACACAACACCCTCAACACACACACACACACAACACCCTCAACGCACACACACAACACCCTCAACACACACACACAACACCCTCAATACACACACACAACACCCTCAACACACACACAACACCCTCAACACACACAACACCCTCAACACACACACACACACAACACCCTCAACACACACACAACACCCTCAACACACACACAACACCCTCAACACACACACACACACAACACCCTCAACACACACACACAACACCCTCAACACACACACACAACACCCTCAACACACACACACAACACCCTCAATACACACACACACACACACAACACCCTCAACACACACACATCACCCTCAACACACACACAACACCCTCAACACACACACACAACACCCTCAACACACACAACACCCTCAATACACACACACACACAACACCCTCAACACACACACACACAACACCCTCAACACACACACACAACACCCTCAACACACACACATAACACCCTCAACACACACACACATCACCCTCAACACACACACAACACCCTCAACACACACACAACACCCTCAACACACACACACAACACCCTCAACACACACACACAACACCCTCAACACACACACACAACACCCTCAACACACACACAACACCCTCAACACACACACAACTCCCTCAACACACACACACAACACCCTCAACACACACACACAACTCCCTCAACACGCACACAACACCCTCAACACACACACACAACACCCTCAACACACACACACAACACCCTCAACACACACACACAACACCCTCAACACACACACACAACACCCTCAACACACACACACAACACCCTCAACACACACACACAACACCCTCAACACACACACAACACCCTCAACACACACACAACTCCCTCAACACACACACAACACCCTCAACACATACACACAACACCCTCAACACACACACACAACACCCTCAACACACACACACAACACCCTCAACACGCACACAACACCCTCAACACACACACACAACACCCTCAACACACACACACAACACCCTCAACACACACACAACACCCTCAACACACACACACATCACCCTCAACACACACACAACACCCTCAACACACACACAACACCCTCAACACACACACACAACACCCTCAACACACACACACAACACCCTCAATACACACACACAACACCCTCAACACACACACACAACACCCTCAATACACACACACAACACCCTCAACACACACACACACACAACACCCTCAACACACACACACACACAACACCCTCAACACACACACAACACTCTCAACACACACACACACAACACCCTCAACGCACACACACAACACCCTCAACACACACACAACACCCTCAACACACACACACAACACCCTCAACACACACACACAACACCCTCAACACACACACAACACCCTCAACACACACACACAACACCCTCAACACACACACACAACACCTTCAACACACACACACAACACCCTCAACACACACACACAACACCTTCAACACACACACACATCACCCTCAACACACACAGAACACCCTCAACACACACACACAACACCCTCAACACACACACACAACACCCTCAACACACACACACAACACCTTCAACACACACACACATCACCCTCAACACACACACAACTCCCTCAACACACACACAACACCCTCAAGACACACAACACCCTCAACACACACACAACACCCTCAACACACACACAACACCCTCGACACACACACAACTCCCTCAACACACACACACAACACCCTCGACACACACACACAACTCCCTCAACACACAGCACTGAACAACGGCCTGGTATTACTAACAAGTATTCCCTGAAAGAGACTAAGGCAAAGAATTAGTTGATCATTTAAAACTGTCAAGAATCAACATGGATTCAGCATAAGAAAATGCTGCTTGACAAACTTATTATTGTTCCTTGACAAGATGACAACAAACAGGAGGATAGAGATAGAGAGAGGAGGGGGGGGGGGCAGACTTCATTTTCTTGGATTGGTTTCGTGACAAGTTCCGTGACTGGTTAAGTCTCTTTCACCCTAAGTTTGTGAAGGAGACCTTTCAGAAAAAAAAAGTGTCATAGTAAGAGGAGAACTATTAGAATAACGAGAGATAATGAATGGAGTACTTCAAGGGGTCGGTATTACGGCCCAACCTGTTTCTGTTTCGTGTAAACGATCTAACAGATGGCCATTGTAATTCATGTTTGCTGACGATGCTATGCTCATGAGGCGAATCAAAACTGAGAAGGACTACAATGGATGAGAGACATTCTCCAGAGGTGGAAATGGGTACAAGAATGTAACCCTGACAAATACAGGGATATGTGGATAGCAGTTTAAGCAGGATGAAGGGAAAGCAGCTTCCAACTTCTGGAAAAGAGAAAGACTTATGAGTAGACGAGACCAAACATCAGAGGCACAAACATCGTAAGAATTACAACTGCTTCATATGGAATTCTATCAAACGTCCAGTTATTCTTCAGAAACTTGGACAAAGATTCCTTGAGAGAGGTGAATATATTTTTTCTTTGTGAGACCTAGTGCTGAGTATGCTGCTCCAGCATGGACACTTTACCTAAATAAATATAAAAGAAAACAAGAAAAAATAAAAAAAATGCAACAAAGCTCTTTCCTGAGCTACGTGCACTGAACTATGAAGAAAGATTGAGGGAGCTGGAGCTTTCCTCACAACACTGAAGGAAAAAGGGAATAGTGCAGACTACTTACTGCAAGGTTCTGGGGAAAATTGACAAGCTAGATTTAGAATCAACGTTCAAATTAAAGAACAGTTAGAATGAGAAGACATAATTAAAAACTGGAAAAGCAGATGAGTCACACGGATGTCAGAAAGAGCTTTTACAGTCTAAGAGTCGTAAATATGTGGAACGGACTAGACAAGGAAGGTGTGGAAGCCAGTTCGGTTCACAACTTTATATGTAAATATGATAAGTAAAGCGAGTGAAAAGAGTAACTGCATTGAAGTAATGATGATCAAAAGGCTCTAGAGGAGAAGCTTAACCAGCAAGCACAGTTAGGCTAGTACAACTAGGTGACTACACACACATCACCCTCAATGCACAACACCTTCAATACATATCCCCCCACCCCCCTTACACTCAACTTTCTCAACACACAGGTCCTAGCGGCCGAGCAGATAGCGCTAGGAAATATTAGTCCAAAGACCCAAATTCGATTCCCGACCGAGGCAGAAACAAATAGGCAGAGTTTCTTTCAACTGGTGCCTCTGTTCTCCTAGCAGCAAATAAATATCAGGAAGTCCGATAGCTGCTATGGGCTACATCCTGATATGTGTGTGTGTGAGTATGAGTATAGTAGACATAATGGTTCAACCGGCAGGAAGGAGTGTGCTGAGGAGCACTACTAGGGCGCAGCGAGACACGTAGAAACACCTCTGGCCATCCACTGCATCCTAACCTATCTCCTGCCGTCTCGACGTGTCTTGCTGCTGGAGCCAGATAGATCGGGACGAGAGAGTAAGGCTGACGATTTGTGCAACTCTCCCTCACTTTCATCCAAGTCAAGTGCAAGTGGCCTTCAACCCATACCGCACAACCCGAAGTCTTGTGGCGATGGACGAGTGGCGAAGCAGCAGGTGAGGATAAACTGGAAGCTGTAGTCACCGACCTGCACACAGGCGACTCAGGGCATAGAGTCACTCTCTACTGGACCGAAACAGCAGCAGCAGAGTTCAGCAGCCCCCTGGGTGTCTGAGCACCTCTCTTCAGGACACACACTGCTCTCTCCCATGGAGGAAGAGGCTAGAAAAGGTGCCTTAAACATAGTTTAAGGTGCCTTCAATTCATCCTGGCTAGCAAGCCGCAGCTGGCGGAGATCCCTCACACTGGTCAAACAAATATAAAGAAAAAAGTGAGGATAGTTAATCTCGGTACATAGAATGTTCGAACTCTGCTGGATAACACCAACGCAGACAGACCTGAAAGGCGAACTGCACTAGTTGCAAAGGAACTAGTGCGCTGCAATGTGGACACAGCAGCACTCTGTGAAACACACTTGGCTGTGTGTTTTAGTCAATTAGTCAAGATTAGTCAATATTTAGCTATCCAGAGAATCTATCGAAACTGATGCTGCTTATAAGGACTTGGTGGTGGATACATCTTTTTCTGGAGTAGTCGCAGTATCGCCGAACAACGAAAAGCTGACGTTGGATTTGCCATCAGATCCCACCTCACTCCAAAAAATTGCCAAGTTCCCAGAGGGCATCAACGACATGCCTAATGACACCCCAGCTCCCGTGCGGAGGCAAGAGGAGTACATCGCTGATCAGAGAGTAAGCCCCAACCATGACCAACCCAGATGACATGAAGGGAAAAATTCTATGAGGAAACTGACAACCTCATTGCAGCAATCCCAAATTCAGAAAAGCTTATTATCCTCGGGGACATCAACGCCAGAGTAGGGACCGACTACCAGACCTGGGAAGGCATCATTGCATAACATGGCACTGGCAAGTGCAACAGCAACGGCCTTCTGCTTTTCACGTTGTGTGCTACGCACAATCTTATCGTCACCAACGCACTGTTTCACCTTCCCACCCACGTTCTAGGAACTGACATCTGATTGATTATGTCACTACCAGGAAGAAAGACAGGCAGGATGTGTGAGTGACTAAGGCCGTGTGTAGTACCGACTTCTGAACTGACCATCGCCTCACTGTGTCCAAGTGCAAATTTCGAAGTCCTGCCCAGGAGAACACCCCAAGGCAGAAGACTGTAATGAGACTCAACGTTTCTAAGCTGAAGAGCAGCAAAGTGCTGAAGGATTCTCCAACGACCTAGATGGATGGATGCTAGACATACCCCAGAATGGCCAGGACAGCATTGAGGTGAGGTGCACTACCTTCAGAGATGCAGTCTACTCTGCTTGCCCTTGAGCATCTCGGACCAGCAACCCGCAGAAACCAGGACTGATTCCATCAAAACGAAGAGGAGATACATGTACTGCTGTCAACAAAACATCACCAGTTCCAAGCACAACAGAATGAACCTATATTACAAGGGAAGAAATATAACTTTGCCAGTGCCCTGAAGAATGGTGCAAAGGAAGCTTCGTGAGATGAAGGAAGACTTCGTTACTCAGACAGTCATGACCCCAAGGGGTACTATGACGCTCTGAAGGATATATTTGGACCACAACCCTCCGGTTCTGCTTTTCTTCTCAGTGCAGATAAGACTCAACTACTTACAAAGAAGAACCCGATCTTGAACAGACAGGTTGAACATAAGAAGATCTTAAGGTCGTTAACATAAGATCAGGTCCTTAGAAGATCATAAGGACTTCAACATAAGATAAGGTCCTTAACCGCCCTGCCTCAATCAACGACGAGGCCACTGCTCGCTTACCTCAAGTTGAGATCAACCATGACCCGATAAACCTCCCACAGAACAAGAAGTCAGGAAGGTCAACAAGTAGCTTTCCTGTGGCTAAGTGCCAAGATCATATGCAATCCCTGCTAAAGTGTACAAAACAGGAGGCCCAGCGATGGTGCAGAAACTGACAAACCTCTTCCAGCCCATGTGGAATGAAGGCAAGGTCCCACAACAGTTAAAAGATGTCGGCATAGTTCACATCTTCAAGTGGAAAGGCAACCGGGTGTCTTGCAATAACCACCAGGGTATTTCACTCCTGTCCAACGCTGAGAAGATCCTGGCCCCGTATCCTGCTCAACTGCTTCCTTCAACACCTCGAGCAGGGTCTCCTCCCAGAAAGCCAATGTTGCTTCGTTCCGCTAGAACGCGAAACTGACAAAATGATATTTGCCCCATGAAAAATGCCAGGAGTAACAGTAGCGCCCTCTTCGTGACCTTCGTCGACCTGACCAAGGCCTTCGATACGGTCTGCAGAAATGGATTGTGGAAGATAATGGAGTAGTTTGACTGTCCCGGCCAATTCACCATGATTGTCCGGCAGTTTTCCTATGGTACTGGAAGGAAAGTACTGGACGAAAGAGACGAGTCAAAAGCCATCCCAGTGACGAACGGTGTTAAGAAGGACTAGCGTCCTTGCCCCAACATTCTTCAGCATTGTATTCTTAGCAATGTTCTCTTATGCCTTCCATGATTGCCAGGATGGAATCCTCATCAGATACAGGACTGACGGTGGGCTGTTCAACCTCAGGTGCCTACAGGCCATTACAAAGGTGAAGGAAACTATCATAGAAGACTTCCTGTTCACTGATGACTGCACCGTCAACGCCTGCATACAGCAAATGATGCAGCACATATGGACTGCTTCTCACGAGCCTGCAACAACTTCGGTCTTACCTTCAGCACCAAGAGGACTTAAGTCATGTAACATCCCGCACCCGGAATACCTTACCAGGAACCTCACATCACTGTCAAGGGGCAGAACCTGCAGGCAGTTGACAATCACTTATCTTGTCACCATCCTCTCAAGAGCGGTGAACATAAACGTAGAAGTCACCAACAGGATTGCCAAAGCCAGTGCTGCCTTTGTAAGATTCCGTGAGAATGTCTGGGAGCGGAGGGGCCTCAGCCTTACCACTAAACTTAACGGTCTACCGTGCAGTGGTTCTCACCTTTCTTCTCTACGCCAGCATGACCTGGATTGTCTATAGCAGACACGCCAAACAGCTAAATCTCTTCCACTTGAGCTGTCTCAGCAGACTCCTCCACATCAGGTGGCAGGACAAACTCCAGGACACGGAGGTCCTGGAAGGAGCCGGTGTTCCCAGCGTCCACATCCTCCTACTGAAAACTCAGGCCAGATGGGCAGGCCACGTTGTCAGAATGCCTGACAGCCAACTGCCTAAACAGCTGCTTTATGGAGAATTATGCCAGGGCATAATTCATAATGGAATTACGTTCTGATGGGGCAGAAGAAACGATTCAAAGACTGCCTCAAGGTCACCCTCAGAGACTTGGACAGCAACTCCAATACTTGGGAGTGGCTTGCTCAGGACCGTCCAACTTGGGAAAGCAAGGTCACCACAGGGACCCGTGCTGCAGAAAATAGAGGGACTTTAGACTCCCAGAGGAAACGCGCCACGCACAAAGCTAGAGCATCCTCCACCTATGCAGCAGCACCCATCCACCTGTGTCCCGTGTGTGGGCGACACCCACATGTGTCCCGTGTGTGGGCGAGCCTTCCCTACCCAGGATGGTCTCATCCTCCATCATCTGACACACAGCCACCGACCTTCCACCTGATATATCGAAGTCACGGTCATCTTCACATCCGGCGGGCGAACATCATGAGTAGTAGATTTGACAGAAGAAATTTGGCCGGGAGTCAATACATTAGACAACCGACGGTTAGAAAAGAGGAGTCCAAGAGCTAACAGCTCGATCTTTCAGACACAAATCGTGAATTCACTGAACACCCTCAACACACAGCACCTTTAAAATACTCATCATTCCTCATCATACACAGTACCCTCAATAGGTACCTTCATTACACACAACTCCCTCAACACATTGAAAACACTCAACAAACCTAATACCCTCCACAGGTATTGGGTTTGTTCGGGTATAGCTGTAGAGGCAGGTAAAACAGACGAGGACTGCAAGAGGATGCAGAAGAAAGTTGACAATCTCCAGCATTAAGCAAACGAAATGGTTACTTGATTTCAGTCCCAACAAGTTTAAGATAATGAAGATTACCTCTCATTATCTTGTGTTGCTTTCGGGGATCAACGTCCCAGTGGCCCGGTCTCTGACCAGGCCTCCAAGTTGGGAAAGACCACTACTGGAATTGGAACCACAGAAAGAATTGGGAGTTATTATTCCAACACAAACACTGGAGGAACACACAAAGTAACATCGTATTGAAACCAAAGTCAGCTCGTCTTGAAGGCAGTCTACACCCCTTATGTTAGGCAAATAGTTGAACATGCCGAACCAGCATGGACGCTTCAGCTCCTGAAACATAAAACCATAACTTAAACAAATACAGACTTCTGCAACAACATTGGTGGCAATGTTAAGACGGTTAAGCAACGAGGAAACGCTAATGGAACTAATCCTCACAACCCTGGAAGATAAAAGGAATAGAGGAGATATGATCACAACGTACATGATACCGAGGGAATAGCCAAAGTGCATAAGGAAAGCCATTACAAATTAAGAAAGCCATACAAGAGGTCACAGGTGGAAGCTGGAAACGCAAATAAGTCGAAGAAACGTAATGAAATACTCGTATTCTTACGGTTGGCAAAAAGTCAAATGCACTGTAAGAAGAAAATTTGGAAGACAATTACAGTCACAACTTAATGGCCAGATTCGACGAAGATTTCGAATGTTAGAAATGGTATATAATAATACAACAGGTACAACAAGGCTAGTTGGGCGAGGCGTGAGGAGAGAGACCTCACACCCCGTAGACAATGATGAATAACTACTGATAACGAAGAAGCACACACAACACACTTAACACACACACTACGCCTTTAACACACTCAACACTCACGCAACACCCTCGACACACACACAACACCCTCAACACTCACACAACACCCTCAACACTCAAACAACACCCTCAACACTCACACAACACCCTCAACACTCACGCAACACCCTCGACACACACACAACACCCTCAACACTCACACAACACCCTCAACACCCTCGCAACACCCTCAACACCCTCGCAACACCCTCAACCCTCACACAACACCCTCAACACTCACACAACACCCCTAACACTCACACAACACCACCAACACCCTCAACACTCACACAACACCCTCAACACTCACGCAACACCCTCAACACCCTCGCAACACCCTCAACACACACGCAACACCCCCAACACTCACACAACACCCCCAACACTCACAAAACACCCTCAAAACTCATGCAACACCCTCGATACACACACAACACCCTCAACACCCACACAACACCCTCAACACTCACATAACACCCTCAACACTCACGCAACACCCTCGACACACACACAACACCCTCAACACTCACACAACACCCTCAACACCCTCGCAACACCCTCAACACCCTCGCAACACCCTCAACACTCACACAACACCCTCAACACTCACACAACACCCCTAACACTCACACAACACCACCAACACCCTCGCAACACCCTCAACACTCACACAACACCCTCAACACTCACGCAACACCCTCAACACCCTCGCAACACCCTCAACTCTCATGCAACACCCCCAACACTCACACAACACCCCCAACACTCACAAAACACCCTCAAATCTCACGCAACACCCTCAACACTCACACAACACCCTCAACACTCACGCAACACCCTCAACACCTTCGCAACACCCTCAACACCCTCGCAACACCCTCAACACTCACGCAACACCCTCAACACTCACGTAACACCCTCAATACTTACGCAACACCCTCAACACTCACGCAACACCCTCAACACTCACGCAACACCCTCAACACTCACGCAACACCCTCAACACTCACGCAAACACCCCCAACACTCACAAAACACCCTCAACACTCACGCAACACCCTCGACACACACACAACACCCTCAACACTCACACAACACCCTCAACACTCACACAACACCCTCAACCCTCACAAACCACCCTCAACACCCTCGCAACACCCTCAACACTCACGCAACACCCTCGACACACACACAACACCCTCAACACTCACACAACACCCTCAACACCCTCGCAACACCCTCAACACTCACAAACCACCCTCAACACCCTCGCAACACCCTCAACACCCTCGCCACACCCTCAACACTCACACAACACCCTCAACACTCACACGACACCCTCAACACCCTCGCAACACCCTCAACACTCACGCAACACCCTCAACACCCCTCGCAACACTCTCAACACTCACACAACACCCTCAACAATCACGGAACACCCTCAACACCCTCGCAACACCCTCAACACTCACGCAACTCCCTCAACACTCACGCAACTCCCTCAACAATCACGCAACACCCTCAACACTCACACAACACCCTCAACAATCACGCAACACCCTCAACAATCACGCAACACCCATAACACTCAGGCAACACCCTCAATACCCTCGCAACACCTTCAACACTCAAGCAACACCCTCAACACTCAGGCAACACCCTCATCACTCACACAACACCCTGAACACTCACACAACACCCTCAACACTCACACAACACCCTCAACACTCTCGCAACACCCTCAATAATCACACAACACCCCCAACACTCACACATCACCCTCAACAATCACACAACACCCCCAACACTCACACAACACCCTCAACACTCACACAACACCCTCAACACCCTCGCAACACCCTCAATAATCACACAACACCTCCAACACTCACACAACACCCTCAACAATCACACAACACCCCTAACACTCACACAACACCCTCAACACTCACACAACACCCTCAACACCCTCGCAAAACCCTCAACACCCTCGCAACACCCTCAACACTCATGCAACACCCCCAACACTCACACAACACCCTCAACACTCACACAACACCCTCAACACTCACACAACACCCTCAACACTCACGCAACACCCTCAACACCTTCGCAACACCCTCAACACCCTCGCAACACCCTCAACACTCACGCAACACCCTCAACACTCACGCAACACTCACGCAACACCCTCAACACTCACGCAACACTCACGCAACACCCTCAACACTCACGCAACACTCACGCAACACCCTCAACACTCACGCAACACCCTCAACACTCACGCAAACACCCTCAACACCCTCGCAACACCCTCAACACTCACGCAACACCCTCAACACTCATGCAACACCCTCAACACCCTCGCAACACCCTCAACATTCACGCAACACCGTCAACACTCACGCAACACCCTCGCAGCACCCTCATCACTCACGCAACACCTTCAACACTCACACAACCTCAACACCCTCGCAGCTCCCTCAACACCCTCGCAACACCCTCAACACTCACGCAACACCCTCAACACTCACGGAACACCCTCAACAGCCTCGCAACACCCTCAACACTCACGCAACACCCTCAACACCCTTCGAACATTCACGCAACACCCTCAACACTCACGCAACACCCTCGCAACACCCGCAACACTCACACAACACCCTCAACAATCACACAACACCACCAACACTCACGCAACACCCTCAATACCCTCGCAACACCCTCAACACTCACGCAACACCCTCAATACCCTCGCAACACCCTCAACACTCACACAACACCCTCAACAATCACACAATACCCTCAACACCCCCAACACTCACGCAACACCCTCAACACCCTCGCAACACCCTCAACACTCACGCAACACCCTCAACACTCACGCAACACCCTCAACACTCTCGCAACACCCTCAACACCCTCGCAACACCCTCAACACTCACGCAACACCCTCAACACTCACAACTCGGACAACAAACATAACCAAATATATAATACAAACACACACACTTGGCGTTGAATAAGCAGCTAACTGGCTCCAGTACCTGGCCCCAGGCCTAAATCCCAACACAAACAAGCAACCATCGTGGTCTCATTAGTTCGATCTGGAGACGTTCCTTGAGCCAGTCCGGGACGCCGAGCCTCGAGAGGAGGACGGGAGATGATGGAAATGTGTCACCTCCACCACCTCAGGATCCCCTTCATGTCTTCCCGACACCGCTCTACGTCGGCTGCAGTAGTGGAAATGAACCAATTAGATGACATGAAAAAGTTGTGGGGCCAATTCCCATCCCGCCAAAATAATGGCTTGCTGTGGTCACAGGTTATGGTTTAGGGCAAGAATGCTTCTGGTAAGAGTGACATCAGTCTCGGCATCCTTCGTCTTTGGCAATGTACAGTCAGGTAGAATCAGCAAATTGACTTGATATTTTGTTTCCAGTAAGAGAGTTCTAGTATCAAAGAACTAAAAGTTATCCCAAAAGGAATTTATCAGCAGCTTGATATATTCTGTGCATCTGGAAAATCAAACCATCCTCGAGGCCAATACTACAAGGCAAACACTGGCACACATAGGTATTAATAAGTGAGTATTAGAGTAATATGTTATGAAAGCGACGACACTTTGCTTTGATGACAGTCTGTGTAGAATATTGAAGAGCTCGATATATTCATTTAAATTCTTTGACAGGTTCCTCAGACTACTGTTGCTAATGACAACCTCAAATAGTCTTATACATAGTTTATAAAACTGCGTACCAAAAAAAAAAAAACGTTATTTCTCTATTAATATTTTCCCTCAGGAGTCAGCGTATCGGCGGCAGTGCTCGTAAACAAAAATATATTGGAAACCAAAACTTGGCTGGAATTATTAGAAACCACTACAGCAGATATAATCAATCATGAATGCTATTTATATGATTTTAACCTTTTCACAGCATATATTTACGTCCAAGGGTATCAGCGTCGTCGTGAGGTCTGTCAATACGCAGCCATAGTCTATATCTTTCTATGACAACAAAATTAATTTTCGAGAATTTCGCAGATATTTACAATATTTTTAATCAGCTGAGTTTTAATAAGCTAATTTGATTACAGTTATCAATTAAACGCTCAGCATAGTCGTACATTCTTGACTTAAAGCATTTGTAGTTAGGTGAAGCACTGAGATTGTTTGAATCTGCACCGAAATGAATTTTTTTACGAGTAATGAATGTAGTGTATTTCTAGTATGTTCACTGAATGTTCTCAATTGCTTGAAACCACAAAACTATTTAGAATGTACGAAATTGCTTGGATGAGCACTGAATCCACAATATTTTTCAGATGAGCATATAGCCCGAATACATTGGGCCCAGACCAATATCCTTTTTTGACTCTCGCTACTGACCCTTTATGCTTCCCTCCCACCTCCATGGCAGGGTCGAGACCCAGAGCCCCAGTGGTAACCAACTCCTCACCTGGAGTGGCTCCATCTTTCGTTGTAACAACTGTCCCTTTTAATCTTGCAGCCCGTTCTCAAGAAGCGGCCGACAGCTTGGTTTCGTTGTTCTGCTTTGGAGAGACACCAGTTCGAATCTCTTGAATTGCCAGGTTCAATGCTAGCATTGGGACAGTTATTTTCCCGCACCAATTCACGACTGGTGATAGGGAACTCAAAGACTGCCACAAAGATATTAAACATATCCTTGAGGCCCAAGTCTATTCTATCCTCCAGATTGATACCTTCCCTCGACCCCCTCGTGGTCGTCGTCGTCAGCCTCTTCGCGTTGTGAAGGTTACTTTTGAGGGTCCTTCCATCTTCCGTAATTCTTGAAGGTGCCAGATGCTCTGTTTAGGAGTACATTCCCTCTCCTCGCCTCTGCAGCAGGTGCTGTAGATATGGGCATGGTCCCTCCAGGTGCACAAGTGAGGTGCGCCAGTAGATTTGGGTTATTCTAAGACAGAGTGCTCCTCTCCCCAAGCTCACTGCATCAAAAGCAGTGACGCCAACCCTGCCTTCTCCCGCTCATGTGTCTACTACAAATTTGAGGAAGCCATCCTCAGTTTGAAACATCGTGATCGTTTATCTCTTCCCGAGGCGAGACGCCAGGTTCGCCGTCTCTCCACTTTCTCCGGCATGTATTCACCAAGTTGTACTCATCATGCAGTGCTTGTGTGGGTTGAACTTTGGCTCTTTGGTCCTGCTTCTCAACTGTGAATATGGTTTACAGGTTCCTGAGCTTCTTGAGCTCTGTCATATCTTCATTTAAATTTGTGTAAGGAGTCAGCCTCCACCAAAGCATCCCTAATGCACTTCATCCCAATCTACTACATTCCAGGATTTGGAAGAAAGAAAGGAATGTCTTGTGCTCGCGTGTTGCATTCCACTTCTCGCCCACTCCCACTTTCTCGGCTCCACAGCCGTTTCCAGGCCTCGGACCCGGACAACAGGGGTTACTGGAACGACTGGATGTGTCCTCTCCCAAGTTAAGTTGTGTGTTTTACTTGTATACAATTGTATACCATTTAGCATGGTACCTATGTTTATAATTATTAAGCTTAAGCCAAAGTGATTAAGTGCTGAGTCAAGTAAATATATACTTATAATTTTTTTGTATTTGTTTTCATCAGAACAAGTGTATTGGTGGCCTTTTAAAGTTTTTTTAATTATCTTACTTAGCAGTTGAGGGAACAGGACAGAACAGTTTTGATGCTGCTACCAAGTCCACGAGTCCCGTTTTCCCTCTCTTGCTTAAAATGTGGAGGCTGTCGCCCAGTGCCTTGATGCTGTTTATTTAATATAGAAACGTAAACTTGATTCCTCTCCTTCTTCCTCCCCGGCAGGTAAGAAGGCATCTCTTCATCCCTCGCCTTCCTCCTATGACTCTATCTGTGTGTCTCTCCTCCCATTTCAGTGGTGGATTAGATTGTCCCAGATAAGGAGATTCCCTTGGCCCTTGATACTCTATCGGATGCTGTCCTTGATCAAGTGCCCTACCCTGTTTCTGGTCGTCCTTTCCCCCCCGTTTCCCTTGACCTCACCTCTCCATACTCTGCACTCTATCAGTCCACCTCTGGCCCATCCTTCTCTATATGCCCTGTAACCCTGATTTCACCGAGCCTAAACCTATTTAGTATATTATGCTCTTCTTCTTTACCTTCATCTTTTCCTTCCTCAACTCTTCTTCCTTCCTCAACTTCTTCCTAACTCAACTTCCTTCTTCCATCTTTTCCTTCCTCAACTCTTTCTGTTCCCTCTGTTTATTCTTTAATGGAATATTCGTGGTTGTTCTGCCAACTTCTATGAACTGCAACTTATGATCATGTACTTTTTTGCCAATTTGTGTCGCTCGTCATGTCGCTTGTGCAGTTATTCCTTTCTTCCACCCCCTCTCCCCTCCAGCCTTTGCTTGGGCCCCTAACTCTACCGCCCCTTTGATCCGTCATGATATTCCCTTCGCCCCCCCTTCTTTTTCAGTTGCTCATTCCTTCCTCTGCTGCCTGTATGTGTGTGTATAAATGGTTCACTGTCTGATCCATTTATCTTCCCCCAATTATTCCTCTCTCTTCCTGATCTTCAACATCTTTTGAACTACTTACTGGAGCCTCTACTCCTTTTGAGTGATTTTAACTGTCAGCATGTCATCTGGGGCGATGTTCTGACAAACACCCGGGGCCGCCTTCTTGAGCCATTTATCCTCTCTTCTCTGTCTCTTCTGAATTCTGGTGAACTCACTAATGCTGACTCACACCCTTTCTTGTCTTCCTCTTTCTTTTTGTTAGTCTTCTTTCTATTTAGATTTCAAATTTCGGGTTCTTAATGACCTCCATAACAGTGACCATTTTCCCGTCCTTGTCACCTTCATCTCTTTTCAGCCTCTCCTCACCTTCTCAAGGAGGCAGTTTGCCAAGGCTGACTGGAATCTATTCACTCTCTATGATACTTTCTCTGACCTCTCTGAGTTGCCTCTTCCTTGAGTCCTTCTCCTTTTTTATGACACCATATTTGGTGCTGCCCTTCACTTTGTTCCTCGCTCTCCTTCCCATGGCACTCCGAAATGCAATCCCTCGTAGAATTCAGATTGTGTTCGGGCTGTCCGCTGTAAGCATGCAGCCTAGAAGTACACCAGCGCCGACAGATGCCTGATTCTTTTATTGTGTTTCTGAAGGGAAGTGCGGTGGCCCGTACGGTCATCCATACGTCTAAATGTGAGAGTTGGAAATCTTATGTCTCAACTATTACTGTTGACACTCATCTTGCTAAGATCCTGATGAAAATCAGAAAAAATAGCATGTAAGTTTGTTCCAGATGTCTCGCCAGTCCTTCACCTCCGTGGTTCTGTTGTAGTGGATCCGCTGTCGGTCGCATCCGAACTGGTTGTCTTGAGGTTATCTTGAGATGATTTCGGGGCTTTAGTGTCCCCGCGGCCCGGTCCTCGACCAGGCCTCCACCCCCAGGAAGCAGCCCGTGACAGCTGACTAACACCCAGGTACCTATTTACTGCTAGGTAACAGGGGCATTCAGGGTGAAAGAAACTTTGCCCATTTGTTTCTGCCTCGTGCGGGAATCGAACCCGCGCCACAGAATTACGAGTCCTGCGCGCTATCCACCATTCTACGAGGCCCCTCACACTTTTCGCACTATTAGCTCCGGTTCTGATGTACCTCCCTCTTACCATACTCGTCAGCCCCTTCTTGAATCTTGTCTGTTAGATTTTCGCACACATCTCGAGCTCCCTTAAAATGAACACTTCTCTCTCTTGGAACTCCGGTCAGCCATGACCCTCTACAGTTCTATGGCAGCGGGCTAAGATGACATTCATAATGAGATGCTCTGTCATCTCCCTTCATACACATTTCAGTATTTACTGAATATTTAAAACCGGATCTGGGAGTCATCGTCAGTCCCCTTGGACTGGCTTGAGGTTATTTTTCCTATTAGGAAACAAGGTTCTCTTGGAACATTCCTTAAGGACTTCCACGCTATTGCCGTAAAGAGTTGCATTTGCAATCATTTTGAATGTATGATCAATTTTTTTTTTTTTTTTTTTTTTTTTTTTGAGATATATACAAGAGTTGTTACATTCTTGTACAGCCACTAGTACGCGTAGCGTTTCGGGCAAGTCCTTAATCCTATGGTCCCTGGAATACGATCCCCTGCCGCGAAGAATCGTTTTTTCATCCAAGTACACATTTTACTGTTGCGTTAAACAGAGGCTACAGTTAAGGAATTGCGCCCAGTAAATCCTCCCCGGCCAGGATACGAACCCATGACATAGCGCTCGCGGAACGCCAGGCGAGTGTCTTACCACTACACCACGGAGACTGTGAAGACTGTGACTGATGACAATATCCATCTGATGTGGTTCTTAGAACCCTATCACGAGCTCTTCCCTTCTCAATTTGGCTTTCGCAAGTGTTGCAGCACGACAGATGTCCTAGTGAACTTGGAGGTCTACATTCGTACTGCTTTTGCTGCAAAAACCTTCATTGTTACTATCCTTCTTGACCTGGAAAAGGCGTATGACATCACCTGGAGATACTGTATTATGTTTTAACTTCCTTCTTTTGGCCTTCGTGGCAATCTCCCGCTCTTTCTACATAGCTTCGTCTCTTTAGTCATTTCTTTAGAGTGAGGAATGGTACCACTCTCTCTTCATCTTTTAGGCAATACTAAGGCGTACCCCAAGGTAGTGTTCAGAGCACTACGCTTTTTCCTGGCTGCCCTCAATGGTCGTCTTTCCTCCATTTTTCTGTAATTTTCTCAGCTTTCTATGTTGACGATCTTACCCTCTGGTGTCGGGGTGATGACTCGCCTTTCCTCCTCCGACAGTTAACCCTTGCCATTGATGCCGTGTCATCCACCAATCATGGCTTCAAGTTGTCTACAACTAAGACTTGTTCTATTACATTTATTTGGAAACAGGTCAATCTTCGTTCTCGCTTGTCGCTCTATGGTATTTCTCTTTTGTATAAAGATTCTGCTAAACTTTTGGGGCTAATCTTTGACACTCGTTTGTCATGGTCGCCCCATATCTTTTACTTCAGAGTTGAATGCTATAAGGCCCTTAACATACTTAAGGTCTTGTCCTATACTTCCTGGGGAGATGATAGGCACATGCCTATCATTATTCTCTCTTTACATTCCTCTCTTTTGCTCTCTAAACTCGAATATGATTGCCCTGCTTACTTGTCTGCCTCTTCTTCTACTCTTCGTCGTCTTGATGCTCTTCACCATACGGGGCTACTCCTCAGCTCTGGTTACATTCGTTCGTCCCCAACCTTGAGCCTACATGTAGAAACCAGCGTCCTGTCTCTACAGGATCGTCGTGATCGTTACTGTCTTCGCTACCTTGCGTGTTCTCTACGACACCCTCACTCTCGCTAATGTCGTGCTTTGACCGTTACCCCTCCAGTGAGCCCTGTTCCCTTTCACCACCTACCCGTTTCTGTACGATTGTATCGCTTGCAAGGTACTCCCTAGGTTCATGTTACCAATATGTATCCTTGTGTCTTTCCATCCTGGCCCCCTATAGAGGCTCCCACTTTGAAAGTTTTGCAAACCTTTAACACACACATGGCAAACGCTTCTACACTTCCTACAATTCTGAAAATCCATTTTCTTGCAAAGTTTTCTTCACACTTCCGCTCCACTGTCGTCTTCACTGATGGGCCTAAGTTTGTCGACAGTGTAGGCTACTCCGTTGTATTTCCTGACCACACCTATGTGTCGCCTGCCTCAGGAGACTAGGATCTCCACTGCAGAACTTTATGCAATGTTGCATGCTCTTCGTCAACTGCTTTTAAGTTGTCAATATTCCTTTATCTTTGTCGTTTACTCTCGCAGTGCCCTCATGGCTCTAGAGTCATTTAATCCTATCCCTCCTGTGGTCTTAGAAATTCAACATTGGCTGTTGCTATCTCCAGCAGATTTTTGAAAGTCGAATATGCTGAGTTCCCATCCGTACTGGTGTTCCCTTAAATGTGCGTGCGGAAGCTGCCGCTAAGGAAGCTATCCGCTCTTGTCCTATTTCCTGCAAAGACGTTCCATATTCCGACTTCTACCCTTTTATTTATTCCTCAATCCGTGCCTGTTGGCAGGGTCGTTGGTCTTCTGTTACTGGTAACAAATTGCATATTCTTAAGGGTAGCGTGTCCCCGTGGCCTTCCACCTTCCTCCCACCGGCTCTGGTGAGGCCTGGCACCTTCTTTAGATAATTACTTACGCCCCCAATTGTACATCTCACTCTACCACCCTCCGGGGATAGAGTGGCTCCGGTAGTCCCCGGTGGAAGCTGCAAGAGTCCGTGATGCCTATGGGCGACCCACGGGGAAAGTGTAGACTCGACTGGGGATCTCAGTGCGAGCATGGTGGGCCGTCTGAGAGATTCCGCGACAAATGGGTAGGGAAAGAAATGATCACAAGGGAAGGAATGGGTTTGGAAAGGAACGAGCAGAGAGAAGGAATGGGGAGGGCGAAGGAACAAACACATGAGGAGAAGTGAAGGAATGAGAGTAGGGGGAAGGAATAGGGAACGAAAGAAAGGAGCTCTGGCAGTGGGAATGAGGAGGGAGAAGAATGAGACCATGGAAGGAATATGAAATGGAATATTCCTTCCAAGGAATATGGAAGAGACGAGTGAAGGGGCAGGAATATGGAGGGAAAGGAACGAAAACAGGGAAAAGAATGGGGAAAGGGAAGGAACGAGAGCGAGGGAAGGTAGAATGTAATGTGAGAGGCTGTAGAGATAAAGATGAGAATGGGAAGGAAGCTGAGAAGGCAAAGAAAGAGGAGCCGGTTGTCGAGAAGAGGTCGTGAAGAGACGGAGAAGGTCGAGAAGGAGAGGAAAAAAAGAGTTAGAAGAAATAATAGTAACTGATACTAATATAAAACAACAACAACAATAATAATAACATAAACATACTCACGAGAGACAAGTACACCTTTAAAGTCCTCTCCTGTAAACAAATGCAACAAAAACAGATGAGCGCAAATGACTGAATTGCCCAAAAAAAAAAAGATACAACACAAACACGGAATACGCGTTTTTAAATTACCTAATTTTGAAAAAAAAAGTCTCTCCATTAACGCCAAGCAAATTACATGCGATAAAAATGCATATCAGAGGTGCAAGATTAAAAGACAACTCTTGTATAATGTGAGTGTCAAACACCGACGATTTATATAAAAAAAATAAACTGGAGGATAAAATGTGTTAATTTAAATGTGGATAAAATTACACCAGATGAAGAAGACGCTGATGTGATGCTCTTCGTCCTAACACTTGGCTTGGAAATATTTCACTGGGGAAATTTCAAACTTAGTAATATTCTTAAATGTGACTTAAATGTAACTAAGAAAGTAACTAGCTACAGGGAAACATTTACCTATATGGAAACATTTCACTACAAGGAAACATTTAACTATAACTACAGTAAACATTTAACTATATGGAAACTTTTGACTTCAAGGAAACATATAATTACATGGAAAGTTGACTACATGGAAACATTTAACTACATGGAAACATTTAACTACATGGAAACATTTAACTATAACTACAGTAAACATTTAACTATATGGAAACTTTTGACTACAAGGAAACATATAATTACATGGAAACATTTAACTACATGGAAACATTTAACTACATGGAAACATTTAACTACATGGAAACATTTAACTACATGGAAACATTTAACTACATGGAAACATTTAACTACATGGAAACATTTAACTACATGGAAACATTTAACTACATGGAAACATTTAACTACATGGAAACATTTAACTACATGGAAACATTTAACAATATACATGTTAACATTTAGCCAACATGGCAACATAGATCAAGCACAGAAGTATTATGAATTAGGAATATATATGACGGCAACATTTACCATGGCAGCTTAAGAAATATTACTTCTTTACTATATAACATTTACATTTAACATTATATTAGAAGGCAATAACAGGAAATATCATGACAATGTAACATAAAACATGTTTTATGTTACATTGTCATGTTACATCGGTTACATTTACCTTGGTTACATTTAATAGTGTATATTTTATATTTTAAATAATAATTTATAATATCGTAGAGTGATGTGGTTTGACTAGTTCAATTTAAAAACAATGTTAAAATGTTATGTCATTACAGATAACATTTGAAAATTATTTGATTTAACATATCACGAAACATGGTAACACAAAACCTATTAACATGCAACATTTCTCAATGTAATATCATAAGATTTTGTATGATAACGTTTATCACTGCAGATTGATAAGGCTCAGACAAACATATATGAATTAACCCTCAAAATACACATACGAATCTATCCTTTCAACATACACATTAGATCGACCCTATCCCCTTAATACATACAAACAAACATACATACATACACATTGACAGGGTAGATAAGGATAAACTCTGTAACAAGGGTAGGTACGCGAACAAGGGGACACAGGTGGAGACTGAGTACCCAAATGAGCTACTGGGACGTTAGAAAGAACTTTTTCAGTGTCAGAGTAGCTAACAGGTGGAATGCATTAGGCAGTGATGTGGTGGAGGCTGACTCCATACACAGTTTCAAATGTATATATGATAGAGTCCAGTAGGCTCAGGAATCTGTACACCAGTTGATTGACAGTTGAGAGGCGGGACCAAAGAGCCAGAGCTCAACCCCCGCAAGCACAACTAAATGAGTACAACTACGTGAGTACAACTAGGTGAGTACACACACACAAACACACACACACACACAAACACACACACAAACACAGCCACCGGTCCACGGGGGGCCGGTGGCTGAGTGGACAGTATGTTTCATACGAAGGCATATGGACTGGAGTTCGATTCCTGGAGCCGGCAGAAACAAATGGGTAGAGTTTCTTTCACCCTGATGCATCTGTTACCTAGCAGTAAATAGGTACCTGGGAGTTAGACAGCTGTTACGGGCTGCTTCCTGGATGTGTGTGTGTGGTGTGGAAAAAATATAAAGATAATATTAGTTAGTAGTTTGTGACAGTTGATTGATTGACAGTTGAGAGGCGGGCCGAAAGAGCAGAACTCAACCCCCGCAAGCCCAACTAGGTGAATGCAAACCTCGCCACACACAAACAGGCCTCGCAGCTAATTAGAGGAGAGCGCTCTGGAGTCATAGTCCTAAGGACCCGGGTTTGATCCCTGGCAGAGGCAGAAACAAATGGGCATTGTTTCTTTCATCCTGGTGCCCCTATTCACCAACCAGTAAAGAGGTAACTGGGAGTTAGACAGCTGTTACGGGCTGCTTCCTGTGTGTTTATGGGGCGGGGGATAATTATAGAGAAATATATGCAGTCGAATAAATAGAGGAAAATAAATGGAGCTAATAGCTCGATTTTACAGAAATAAATTCTAAACACAAGTAGTAAATACATACACACACCCACGAGCCTGCACCCCCTCCCCATCACCCACGAACCCCCCCCCCCCATCACCCACGCCCCTGCCCCTCCACTTCCCCATCACCCACGCCCCTGCCCCCCTCCACCCCCTCCCCATCACCCACGCCCCTGCCCCCCTCCACCTCCCATCACCCACGCCCCTGCCCCTCCACCGCCCCATCACCCACGCCCCTGCCCCCTCCACCTCCCCATCACCCACGCCCCTGCCCCTCCACCGCCCCATCACCCACGCCCCTGCCCCTCCACCGCCCCATCACCCACGCCCCTGCCCCCTCCACCTCCCCATCACCCACGCCCCTGCCCCTCCACCTCCCCATCACCCACGCCCTAGCTGCCCCTCCACCGCCCCATCACCCACGCCCCTGCCCCTCCACCTCCCCATCACCCACGCCCCTGCCCCCCCTCCACCTCCTCCCCATCACCCACGCCCCTGCCCCTCCACCGCCCCATCACCCACGCCCCTGCCCCCCTCCCTCACCTCGCCCCACAAAAACACACGCATGAGCCCCCATAATGACTAACATATAAAATCTTGGAGCCGTATGTTATGCCCAGAGGCGACGGCCTCTGTCGATACCAAGGAATACCAAACAGGCCGAGTTACGACATAAGGTCAAATACAAATGCTAAATCTCTCCGATATTGAACCATAATGACTCAGCGAGATTTATTTCGCCTCTGAAATGTCACTCTCTGGAAGTCTGACTTTTTTGTCTTAAAATGTCAACCATTTCTTGGCTTTTTTTCTTGTTATTTCGTAGTTTTCCTCTCTCTCTCTCTCTCTCTCTCTCTCTCTCTCTCTCTCTCTCTCTCTCTCTCTCTCTCTCTCTCTCTCTCTCTCTCTCTCTCTCTCTCTCTCTCTCTCTCTCTCTCTCTCTCTCTCTCTCTCTCTCTCTCTCTTTCTCTCTCTCTCTCTCTCTCTCTCTCTCTCTCTCTCTCTCTCTCTCTCTCTCTCTCTTTCTATTTTGCACTTTCTCTCTAAGACACTTATTCTTCAAGGAGTTACACATTCTGGAAATAGTTGATATTTTCCATCTTGATAGAACTTGTATGTGCATATTTAAAGTGATGTCTCTTCTATGTCCCCCTTGAAAAAAAAATACGATTTTCTTGGGATTCGAACAGGGGATACCTTAATTTTAAATCGAATCGATTTTTTTACATTAATTTTTCAATTGATTCGAAATTTTTTACATTAATTTTCAATTGATTCGAATTTTTTACATTAATTTCCAATTGATTCGAGTTTTTTACATTAATTTTCAATTGATTCGTGCGTGTTCTGAATAAACCTTTCTCGCACTTATTCCATAAATCATGCAGGTACCACACTCACATATTACATATTATATATATATATATATATATATATATATATATATATATATATATATATATATATATATATATATATATATATATATATACAAGAACATACAATATATACATATGGTCATGCAGTTGATGAACATGCAAAGGATTCATATGAACATTCCATACCTACATATGCATATTGAATGCATGTACATCGACACTCAAAACATACATATGGAATATTTATTGATATTTAAAACTTGGACACGCATTATGTACAAATGTTCACAGAGGTAAATGTTACCACTTACCACTACATGAACATAGAATACATACTCATGGACATTAAATACATGCTCAGGGACTAGTAATATCAATAATTCATTCATTTGGATATTCAATACATTCACAATGACATACCTGAACATGGACATATTCATACATATGAACTTGCATTACATATACACAGCAATATGTAATACACACAGAGACACAGGAAACTGCGCAAGAATAACAAGGAACAATTAAAAGCATGTATGCATCCTGGAACATGCAAACGTTGGCCACGACAACAAGCACACTTTATTGTTTTGGTTCAAAGACGATGGAGAAACAACGTGTGTAACAAAATATGATGAAGACTGCATTACTGATGGTTGCAAAGATTGCTAGACGCGTGAACGTATTGTTATGGAGTTGTGTACAGGAGCGAGTACTGCCGGCGGGAGTGTCACCCTCGGTGGGAGTGTCACCCCTAGCGGGAGTGTCGCCCTCGGTGGGAGTGTCACCCCAGCGGGAGTGTCACCCTCGGTGGGAGTGTCACCCCTAGCGGGAGTGTCACCCTCGGTGGGAGTGTCACCCTGGCGGCAGTACAGGATCAAAGAGTGACAACTTCCCGGAAAAGAGAGACAAATTTCGGAGTATACCTAACCCAAGACATTAATTGAAAACCGTCTGCAATGTTCAACAAAACTTTAAGTGTCCGTAAAGCCTTCAGGAATAACTGAAGAGGAAGCCTTCCTTACGCAGTATAACACTATCATAAGACTCACTCTCGAGTATACATCTGCGGTCAGGAAGCCCAACTGAAGAAAAATGACTTAAAAAACAAATTTAACCTTATAAATTCAACGCGAGTCAGGGAAGATATGGATGGGACGTCATCTTGAAGTGTTTCCCTAAATGTGATGAGGGCTGGGGGAATGGTTGGTATGAAGTGTTTTCCAGAACGAAGTGTTTACTTCACTGTTGAGGAAAGTTAAAAAAATAACTCCCCAAAGCTCAATTTTGCACTTTATTATGGTCTGACACCAAGGGATGCGTTTCACACGGTACTCCTTACATTCTCAAAGACAAATTTACCGTGTTTAGCACTGGATTATATTCTCTTTGGGTGAGGTGATAAAGAACAAGTGGATGAATGGCATAACAAAAGGGGTATTAATTGGGTATTAAATGTATCAACAAGGGCAGCTTATTTTCCTGAGGTTGGATCATTGGATCATATCTCTGCATTGGCTCGGAGTCTTGAAGTGGGTAGAATGTAATTACGTGTAAATTGGTTGTTGATTGCTGGTCTGGACTTCTTGATACGTAGTGCCTCGCTGATGTCCAGTCTATCGTTTTACTGGCCAATTATTTCAGTGTTGCTTGTCAAAAAGTATCTGGTGATGATCTGGTTGTGTGAGGAGATTATATACTCCTTGTTGGGGTGCCAGGGGTACCAGGTGATAAGAAAAGAGAGGACACAGAGACAGGGAGGGGGAGTGGCACTCCTAATAAAGCGGAAATGGAAGTTTGAAGACCTGGAAAATCGGGGTACCAATGAAAGCACATGCTCCATACATGGACCTCTGACAGCAGATGGGAAGAAGATTGTGATCTTGATAATCTACGATCGCCCACCAAACAGCAGAAGGCCCAGACAGGAGTATGAGGACAGCAACAAGGCATGCATAGATGAACTGCAGAGGGCAGCAACATTAGCTCACAGAATGAGAGCGAAACTGCTGGTCATGGGGAACCTAAATCATGGAGAGATAAATTGGGAAAAAAAGGAATCCCCAGGGGAGCCGGTCGGCCGAGCGGACAGCATGCTGGACTTGTGATCCTGTGGTCCCGGGTTCGATCCCGGGCGCCGGCGAGAAACAATGGGCAGAGTTTCTTTCACCCTATGCCCCTGTTACCTAGCAGTAAATAGGTACCTGGGTGTTAGTCAGCTGTCACGGGCTGCTTCCTGGGGGTGGAGGCCTGGTCGAGGACCGGGCCGCGGGGACACTAAAATGCCCCGAAATCATCTCAAGATAACCTCAAGATTAGATGGCGGGGAGGAAACGTGGGGAGCGAAGTTAGTAGACGTTATAGACAGAAATTTCCTAACACAACATGTAAAGGAAGACACAAAGGAAAGAGGAGGGGATACGCTCAGCCTATAAGACCTCATTTTCACCCAGAATGTGGAAGACGTCGAAAATTTGGAACGTGAAATATCACTACGAGCCAGTGACCATTGTGTCCTAGTCTTTGACTACATGATGGATCTCAAAATTGTGACCAAAGGACAAGAGGTCTGGGAAAGGAGAGTTGATTACAGGAAAGGGGACTACAAGAGGATAAGGGACTATCTGGGAGAAGTGCAGTGGGAGGAAGAAATTAGAGGAAAAACAGTGCAAGATATGATGAACCTAGTCATATGGAAATGCAAGGAGGCCGAAGAGAGATTTATTCCAACAGTAAAAGAAAAAACAGGAAGGAATATAATAACCTACGATTTAATAGACAGTGGAAGCAAAAATGAGAAGCAGGAGGGAGTGGAGGAGGTACAGAAGACAAAGGACAGAGGACAACAGGATTAGATGTAACAGAGCTAGGAACGATTACATTAACATAAGACGAGTATCGGAAAGAAATTATGAGAATGATATTGCAATCAAAGCGAAAAAGCAACCTAAATTACTACATAGCCATATAAGAAGGAAGATGTCGGTAAATGACCAAGTGACAAGACTAAGGAAAACAGAAGGGGCATATACAGAAAGTGACAAGGATATCTGCGAGGTACTGAATACCAGTATCCATGGAGTGTTCACAACCGAGCCTGAGCAGCTCCCATTGTTAGAAGAGATTACCCAAGCTGAAAGACTATCATATATAGAGGTGACAGCAGAAGAGGTAATGAAACAGTTGACAACACTGGATGCGACTAAAGCGGTTTGACCAGACAAAGTATCACCGTGGATACTAAAAGAGGCAGCGAAGACCCTCAGCATGCCTCTGGCAATGATTTTTAATGAGTCACTTATATCGGAAAAATTGCCCAGTTGCTGGAAGAAGGCAAATGTCGTACCAATTTTCAAGAAAGGAGATAAGGAGGAGGCACTTAACTATAGACCTGTATCACTGACAAGCATCCCCTGCAAAATACTTGAAAGAATAATTAGGCTAAGACGGTTTGCACACCTGGAGAGCATTGGGTTTGTAAACAAACACCAACATGGGTTCTGGACAGGGAAATCTTGCCTATCAAACCTTTTGGAATTCTATGATAAAATAACAAGGATAAGGCAGCACAGAGAAGGATGGGCAGACTGCATATTTCTAGACTACCAAAAGGCCATTGATACTGTACCGCACATGAGACTGCTGTTCAGACATGAGGCAGAAGTAAGCGGAAAGACCCTAGCATGGGCAAGGAACTACCTAACAGGAAGGAGCCAGAGAGTAATGGTAAGGGGCGAGAAATCGGACTGTCAAACAGTAACGAGTGGAGTACCACAAGGATAGTTGCTGGGACCAATTCTATTCCTAATTTACGTAAATGATATGTTTACAGGCGTAGAGTCCTACATGTCGATGTTTGCGGATGACGCAAAGTTGATGAGAAGAGTTGTGACAGATGAGGATTGCAGGATCCTCCAAGAGGACCTGAACAGGTTGCAGAGATGGTCAGAGAAATGGCTACTGGAGTTCAACACCCGTAAATGTAAAGTTATGAAAATGGAATCAGGTGATAGGAGACCAAAGAGACTGTGCACAATGAAGGGGAACTGCCTACCTGTGACGATTCGAGGAAGAGACCTGGGCGTGGACGTAACACCTAATCTAACTCCTGAGGCACATACAAATAGGATAACGACAGCTGCGTACCTTACACTGGAAAAGTTAGAACATCATTCAGAAACCTAAGTGAGGAGGTTTTTAGGGCGCTTTACACTGCCTACGTGAGGCCAGTCTTAGAGTATGTCGCGCTATCATGGAGTCCCCACCTGAAAAAACACATAAGGAAACTGGAAAAGGTTCAGAAGTTTGCGACGAGGTTTGTCCCAGAGTTACGAGGGATGGGATATGAAGAGCGTCTGAAGGAACTGAACCTTACGACACTAGAAAAAAGCAGGGAGAGCGGGGACATGATAGGAACATATAAAATACTCAGGGGAATTGACAAAGTGGAAACAGACGAATTGATCACACGGAATAGTAACAGAACGAGGGGACATGGGTGGTAGCTGGAAACTCAGAGGAGTCACAGAAATGTTAGAATGTTTTCTTTTCGCGTGAAAGCAGTGGAAAAATGGAATTCACTTAAGGAGCAGGTTGTGGAAGCAAACTCTATTCATAATTCTAAACCTAGATATGATAGGGAAATAGGGCAGGAGTCATTGCTGTAAACAACCGATGGCTGGAAAGACGGGATCCAAGAGTCAATGCTCGATCCTGAGTACAAACAGGTGAGTACACACACTCACACACACACACACACACACACACACACACACACACACACACACACACACACACACACACACACACACACACACACACACACACACGCACGCTTCAGACAAATCCTGGAATATGCAGTTCCTGCCTGGAGTCCATACCTAGTTAAAAAGACTAAGGTGGAGAAGAATCAGAGGTATGCCACCAGACTCGTCCCGGAACTGAGAGGTATGAGCTACGAGGAAACACTAAAGGAGCGGACCGTCACGTCCCTGGAAAACAGAGAAAGGGGAGACATGATAACCACCTAAAAAATTATCAGGGGAATTTACAAGGTGGACAAAGACAAACTCTTTAGCACGGGTGGAACACAAACAAGGGGACACAGGTGGGAACTTAATACCAAAATGAGCCACAGAGACATTAGAAAGAACATTTTCAGTGTCAGAGTAGTTAGTAAATGGAATGCATTAGGCAGTGATTTGGTGGAGGCTGACTCCATACACAGTTTCAAATGTACATATGATAGAGCCCAATATGCTCAGGAATCTGTACACCTGTTGATTGACTGTTGAGAGGCGGGACCAAAGAGGCAGAGCTCAACCACCGCAAGTACAACTTGGTGAGTACAACTAGGTGAATACACAGTGCTTCACGGCTGAACGTACAGCGCTCAGGGGTCGTAGTCCAGAGAGACTGCTCGATTCCCAGTCGAGGAAGGAACAAATTGGCAAAGTTTATTTCAGCTGATGCTTCTGTTCACTCAGCAGGAGGCACCTGACGATTAGAAAGGCGTGGCCCAAGAGCTAACATATGATCCTGCAGGCACAAATAATAAATACAAATACAGCAGTATACATAGGCCAAGGTCGTCGCGATCGTGAGGACAGTGTTCGGTGGTCGTTGTACTTAGGGCCCGGGTTCGATTCCAGACCGAGGCAGAAACCAATAGGCAAGTTTCTTTTATATGATGCACCTGTTCACCTAGCAGTAACTAGGTACATGGGAGTTAAACGGTTTGCATCCTGTGTGTATTTACTATTTGTGCCTGCATAATCGAGCTATTAGCTCTTGGACCCCGCCTTTCTAAGCAATCTATTTTTCCTCTATTATGTCTACTACATATATTTCAAACACACGTACACCTATACATCCCCAAGAGGCCCGTAGCAGCTGTCTAACTCCCAGGTTTGAACTCCATCATATCTACATTTGAAACTGTGTATGGAGTCAGCCTCCACTACATCACTGCCTAATGCATTCCATTTACTAACTACTCTGAAACTGAAAATTTCTTTCTAATGTTTTTGTGGCCCATTTAGGCACACAGCTTCCACCTGTGTCCCCTTGTACAGGTATCACCCGTGTTAAATAATCTGTCCTTATCTATCCTGTCAATAATCCTGAGAATTATGAATGTGGCGATCATGTTTCCCCGAGATCTTCTGTCTTCCATTGGGAGACATCCATTGTATATCGGGACTACATAAGTCGTCTTCCAAATATTTGGCAGTTCACCTGTTACCAGTGATTTGTTATACACTATTGAGAGTGCCAGCACAATACTTTTGCTCTTTCTTTTAGTATCCATGGTGAAATCCCATCCAGGCCAGCCTTTGTCACGTTCAACTGTAGCAAAGAATTCC
>NC_091177.1:16108832-16136332 GCF_040958095.1 Procambarus clarkii
GAGATGTGGGAAAACTCGCCCGGCTTTTGTTTCTTGTACTTTTGTGTTATGTTTTAAGAGGTCGCCAAAGGGAAGGAAAGCTGGAAAGTAATAATATTAATTTGAAGGTCTGGCCGCGGACACAATTTGGAGGTGGGGTAATGGATGGTTTAGAATTTCCATATGTTAGCATTGAGAGGCGAATAAACGCGGCTGTGCTGACTTAATAAGGAAGTAACTGGCATGTATATACCGTAGACAGAGCGCGGTGAAGACACGGGAGCTGACGCACGGAAACACACAGGTTACACAGGATCTGACGCACGGAAACACACAGGTTACACAGGATCTGACGCACGGAAACACACAGGTTACACAGGAGCTGACGCGCGGAAACACACAGGTATTACACAGGATCTGACGCACGGAAACACACAGGTATTACACAGGTCGCACTGACATGTTTGTTCCTGGTGGTGGCAACACTGGCGGTGGGAACATATTTGCCACTGGTAAAGTTCTTACCATTTGTGTAGGACATAGACTTCGAAACATAGGAAAATAAAATTTATATTCGTTTTGTTAATTTGAATACATTGGATATTGATTTTTTGTGGTGGTGAGGAAGGTATTAACCAGATCGGCTGGGTATATGGGTGTAAGTAAGTAGCAGAGGTAGCAGCAGCAGCAGCAGCAGCAGCAGCAGCAGCAGCAGCAGCAGCAGCAGCAGCAGCAGCAGCCAGGCTCACGCCAAACGGATCTCTGCCGAAATCTGACTCCCAAATATAGATTACCTTGTGATCACCTCTCCTTCAGCAGCGGTGATCCGCCGGGCGCGTATGAGAAGCAGCAGCGTTTGTTAAGGGCTGAGAGTACCTCAGTTCTCTACTAGGCTCAGGTCGCCACCACCACCACCGCTACCAGCACCTCCCTCGTCACCCACCGTCACCACCACCACCACCGCTACCAGCACCTCCCTCGTCACCCACCACCACCACCACCGCTACCAGCACCTCCCTCGTCACCCACCACCACCACCACCCTCGTCACCCACCACCATTCTCCCTCGTCACCCACCACCACCACCACCCTCGTCACCCACCACCACCACCTCCCTCGTCACCCACCACCACCACCAGCACCTCCCTCGTCACCCACCACCACCAGCACCTCCCTCCTCACCCACCATCACCACCACCACCACCAGCACCTCCCTCGTTACCCACCACTACCACCACCCTCGTCACCCCACCACCACCTCCCTCGTCACCCCACCATTATCACTAACACCCACCATCATTACCACCATCACGAACCCCCACCATCACCAACCCCCACCATCACCAACCCCCACCATCACCAACCCCCACCATCAACAACCCCCACCTTCACCAACCCCCACCATCACCAACCCCCACCATCACCAACCCCCACCATCACCAACCCCCACCATCACCAACCCCCACCATCAACAACCCCCACCATCAACAACCCCCACCATCACCAACCCCCACCATCACCAACCCCCACCATCAACAACCCCCACCATCACCAACCCCCACCATCACCAACCCCCACCATCACCAACCCCCACCATCAACAACCCCCACCATCAACAACCCCCACCATCACCAACCCCCACCATCACCAACCCCTACCATCACCAACCCCCACCATCACCAACCCCCACCATCAACAACCCCCACCATCACCAACCCCCACCATCACCAACCCCCACCATCAACAACCCCCACCATCAACAACCCCCACCATCACCAACCCCCACCATCACCAACCCCCACCATCACTAACCCCATAATCATCTAACCTCACATCACCATCATCGTCATCTACTACCAGCAACACAACGACCACAACCACCCAACCTCCACTACCACCACCACCATAACACTCTTCACAACCACAACTACCACCCGCACAACCACTATCATCACCACAACTGCCGCCACCAACACCACCCACTAATATCACCTCCACCCCCAAAAACATTTTTCCTTGACCGTTCGACTTCATGCAAAGTGATCCAGAAGCACTGCATAAATGCCCTGAAATGTTATATGAATTGTTCGGCGAGGCATTTTCTCCTTCGTTTTAATGGTTATTGGAAGCGATATGTGTGTGTGTGTGTGTGTGTGTGTGTGTGTGTGTGTGTGTGTGTGTGTGTGTGTGTGTGTGTGTGTGTGTGTGTGTGTGTGTGTGTGTGTGTGTGTGTTCTGGGACGAAGTGTTGGAAAACAGATGAGTGTGTGTACCAGGACTGATACTACACACGCCTTAATCCAGGGGCCTAGTGGAGATAATTTGAACACTGCGGGCTTTGGATGTTTGTGTGCGCGCGTGCGTGCGGGCATGAATGTCTGGGTTACGTATGTGGTGTCCTTTGGGTGTTTGAGTGTGAGGGCGTGCATGCGTGCGTGCATTGGGCAGTATTTGTGAGGCGTATATGTGATGTCCTTGGGCCTTTTGTGCGTGCGTGCTTGCGTGCGTTGTATCTGTGTGGGGGACGCTTATGTAGTGTTGCACTCACCTAGTTGTGCTTGCGGGGGTTGAGCTTCGGCTCTTCGGTCCCGCTTCTAAACAGTCAATCAACTGGTATAAAGGTGCCTGAACCTATTGGGCTATATCATATCTACACTTGAAACTGTACTCACCTAATTGTGCTTGCGGGGGTTGAGCTTTGGCTCTTTGGTCCCGCCTCTCAACTGTCAATCAACTGGGGGTATGGAGTCATCCTCCACCACATCACTTCCTAATGCATTTCATTTGATAGCTACTCTGACACTAACAAAGTTCTTTCTAATGTCTCTATGGCTTATTTGGGCACTCAATTTCCACATCTGTCCCCTAGTAAGCGTGTCTCTTCTCATTAAGTAAACTGTCTTTTATTACCCAATCAATTCCATTAAGAAACTTGTAAGTGGTAATCATGTCCCCCTAACTCTTCTGTCTTCCAGCGACATGAGGTTTAATTCCCGTTGTCTCTCCTCGTAGCTCATACCCCATAGTTCGGGTACAAGTCTGGTGGCAAACCTCTGAACCTTCTCCAATTTAGTCTTATGCTTGAAGAGATATGGACTCTATGCTGGAGCTACATACTCCAGGATTGGTCTGACATATGTGGTATACAAAATTCTGAATGATTCCTTACACAAGTTCCTAAAGGCCGTTCTTATGTTGGCCAACCTGGCATATGCCTGTTGATGTTATCCTCTTGATATGGGATTTGGGGACAGGTCTGGCGTCATATCAATCTCCAGTTCTTTCTCTCTGATTCTTGAAGAATTTCATCTCCCAAATACTACCTTGTATCTGGTCTCCTGCTCCCTACACCTATCTGCATTACACTACATTTGCTTGGGTTAAACTCTAGCAACCATTTGTTCGACCATTCCTTCAGTTTGTCAAGGTTTCTTAAAGCCTCAAGCTGTCCTCCTCTGTCTTAATCCTTCAAATAATTTTTGCATCATTAACAAACATTGAGAGGAATGAGTCTATTCCCTCCGGGAGATCATTTACGTATATCAGAAACTGGATAGGTCCGAGTACAGAGCCCTGTATTCACCTAGTTGTATTCACCTAGTTGTGCTTGCGGGGGTTGAGCTCTGCCCTTTCGTCGCGCCTCTCAACTGTCAATTAACTGTTTCTAACTACTACTTTTTTCCACACCACACACAAACACACACACACACACACACACACACACACACACACACACACACACACACACACACACACACACACACACACACACACACACACACACACACACACACACACACACACACACACACACACACACACACACACACACACACACACACACACACACACACACACACACACACACACACAAGTATCCCCCTCGGATACTAAAGGAAGGAGCAGAAGAACTGTGCCTACCACTCTCCATAGTGTATAACAAATCACTGGCAACAGGGGAACTGCCAAAAATTTGGAAAGCAGCTAACGTAGTCCCGATATACAAGAAAGGGGATAGACAGGAGGCACTGAATTACAGGCCAGTGTCCCTAACCTGCATACCATGCAAGCTGATGGAGAAGATTGTGCTAAGAAAGCTAGTGGAGCACCTGGAGCGAAAGAACTTTGTAACACAGCATCAACTTGGGTTCAGGGATGGCAGGTCCTGCCTCACAGGGTTACTGGAATTCTACGACCAGGCCAACAAAAATAAGGCAAGAAAAAGAAGGGTGGGTAAACTGCTTATTTTTGGATTGTCAGAAAGCCTTTGATACAGTACCACACAAGAGGCTAGTGAAAAAGCTGGAGATGCAGGCTGGAGTGAAAGGGAAGGTACTCCATTGGATAAAGGAGTACCTAAGCAACAGGAGACAACGAGTCTGTGTGAGGGGTGAGGTCTCAGATTAGCGAGACGTTACGAGTGGAGTCCCGCAAGGGGTCAGTCCATGGACCTATACTGTTTCTGATATATGTAAATGATCTCCCAGAGGGTATAGAATCGTTTCTCTCAATGTTTGCCGATGATGCAAAAATTTATGAGGAGGATTGAAACTGAGGACAATAGTAGGAGGCTACAAGATGACCTAGACAGACTGAATGAATGGTCCAACAAATGGCTGTTGAAGTTCAACCCGAGTAAATGCAAAGTAATGATACTTAGGCAGTGGAAACAGGAGGCCAGACACAGCATACAGAATAGGAGATGAAGTACTTAATGTAACGGACAGAGAGAAAGATCTAGGAGTTGATATTACACCAAACCTGTCTCCTGAAGCCCACATAAAAAGAATAATGTCTGCGGCGTATGTGAGGCTGGCTAACATCAGAACAGCATTCAGGAACCTGTGTAAGGAATCATTCAGAATCTTGTACACCACATATGTAGGACCAATCCTGGAGTATGCGGCCCCAGCATGGAGCCCGTACCTTAGTCAAGCACAAGACGAAGCTGGAAAAAGTCCAAAGGTATGCCACTAGACTAGTCCCAGAATTAAGAGGTATGAGTTACGAGGAAAGGCTGCGGGAAACGCACCTTACGACACTGGAAGAGAGAAGAGTAAGGGGAGACATGATCACAACCTACAAAATTCTCAGAGGCGTCGACCGGGTAAACAAGGATAAACTATTCAACACTGGTGGGACGCGAAAAAGGGGACACAGGTGGAAACTGAGTACTCACATGAGCCAGAGACGTTAGAAGGAACTTTTTCAGTGTCAGAGTAGTTAACGGATGGAATGCATTAGGCAGTGATTTGGTGGAGGCTGACTCCATACACAGTTTCATATGTAGATATGATAGAGCCCAGTAGGCTCAGAAATCTTTATTACCAGTTGATTGACAGTTGAGAGGCGGGACCAAAGAGCCAAAGCTCAACCCCCGCAAGCACAAATAGGTGAGTACACACACACACACACACACACACACACACACACACACACACAGGAAGCAGGCCATAACAGCTGTCTAACTTCCAGGTACCTATTTACTTCAGCTATCAGGCCCCATGCATGAAGCGAGGCCTCGTGTGAGCCGACCAGTCCAAGTAGTAGGGATAACTGTGAGAGATGTCAGCGTGTGTGTACCAATGGTACTTGCAATGAAATGACCAACGACGCATCTGTTCATAAGGCTGTTCATTGAGTCTAATATCCCTTTCAAGGTTCACAATTCTCCTTCATCGGCCAGCTGATTGGCATAGATAACAGCTGTTCACTCCTGTTCACTTCCCCGATCGTCCGAAGAGGTTGCACGCCATTCCTTTCCCTCCCCCCGTCCCATCCCAAATCCTAATTCTGACCCCTTCCAAGTGCTTATATAGTCGTAATGGCCTGGCGCTTTCCTCTGATAGTTCCCTTTCCCTTCCCTTCCGAGACCACACTCCTCATCCTTTTGGACTGAACGGTAGAGCGACGCTTCATGCAGGTTGGCGTTCAATCCCCGACCATCCAAGTGGTTGGGCACCATTCCTCAAAACGTCCCATCCGACATCCTTATCCTGACCCTCTTCCCAGGGCTATATAGTCGTAATGGCCTGGCGCTTTCCCCTGCTCCCCCCCCCACCCCCGGCCCCTCCGAGACCACACTTCCATCAGCAGAAAACATGAGATAAGTGGAATTAGTGGACCAGGAATATCACTCCTGCAAGACGTGTTTGTGTCGTGATGGCGTGCGTGCAATTAAGTCTTTTCCTCCAAGTAATGCTGTGTTAGGTTGCACGCAATGATGTTTGTGGCGAATTTGCAACTGCTCAACCGACCTTGCTAATGATTTAATAATAATTAAAGTTGAAGTATTTTTTTGTTTGTCTTACCAGGAACGGACGAGTCTTGTCGCAAGAATATATGTATAACATATATGAATTTATTATTTATGAATTGACATATATGAATTCATATATGTATAACATATATGAATTGACCCTAGTGTATGATGATATATACAGCATTTCCCTGGTGTATGATTGACACATATACCGTGTCCGTGGTGCATGATGACACATACAGCGTGTCCTCGACACATAGGAGCATTAAGACACGTGCCGGGGACCACGAGCGCCTGTCACCAGGGCCCACGGAGCCTCGACCCTTCCCCAACATTTTCACTAGGCGAGACTCCGCAATCTGCGGGGAGAAAAACCCAGATGCTGTGGTAATTAGTTTACTGTGGTAGTCAACACCGTCCCTGTCTCCTCCACCTCCTTCCCTGGCGGTGGGGGGCGCTTGGTGGGGGAGGCTTGGTGGGGGGCGCTTGATGGAGGAGGCTTTGGTGAAAGAGGGGAGCCAGGTGGGGGTTTTGGGGGAGGGGCCAGAAGAAAGCATTAAGTTGAGGTGAAGGTGTTCTCTGGGGGTGTGAGAGAGCTTTCATATGGGGTGAGGGAGGGTTGATTGTGTGTGGGGGAGGGCTGGTATTGGGTGTAGGAGGCCTGGTATTGGGTGTGGAAGGCTTGGTATTAGGGTGTGGGAGGCCAGGTATTGGGTGTGGGAGGCCTGGTATTGGGTGTGGGAGGCCTGGTATTGCGTGTGGGAGGTCTGGTATTGGGTGAGAGAGGCCTGGTAATGGGTGAGGGAGGCCTGGTATTGGGTGAGGGAGGCCTGGTATTGGGGGTGGGGGCATGGTATTTGGTGTGGAGAGGCCTGGTATTGGATGTAGGAGGCCTGGTAATGGGCAAGGGAGGCCTGGTATTGGGTGAGGGAGACCTGGTATTGGGTGAGGGAGGCCTGGTAATGGGTGAGGGAGGCCTGGTATTGGGTGTGGGAGGTTTGGAACTGGGTGTAGGCCTGGTATTGGGTGTGGGAGGCCTGGTATTGGGTGTGGGAGGCCTGGTATTGGGTGAGGGAGGCCTGGTATTGGGTGTGGGAGGCCTGGTATTGGGTGTAAGAGGCCTGGTATTGGGTGAGGGAGGCCTGGTATTGGGTGAGAGAAGCCTGGTAATGGGTGAGGGAGGCCTGGTACTGGGTGAGGGAGGCCTGGCTTTAGGGGTGGGAGGCCTGGTATTGGGTGTAGGAGGCCTGGTATAGGGTGAGGGAGGCCTGGTATTGGGTAAGAGAGGCCTGGTAATGGGTGAGGGAGGCCTGGTAATGAGTGAGGGAGGCCTGGTATTGTGTAAGGGAGGCCTGGTATTGGGTGAGGGAGGCCTGGTATTGGGTGTGGGGGGCCTGGTATTTGGTGTGGGAGGCTTGCTAGTGGGTGTAGGAGGCCTGGTATTTGGTGAGGGAGGCCTGGTATTGGGTGTGGGAGGCTTGGTAATGGGTGTGGGAGGCCTGGTAATGGGTGTGGGAGGCTTGGTATTGGGTGTAGGAGGCCTGGTATTAGGTGTGGGAGGCCTGGTATTGGGTGAGGGAGGCCTGGTATTGGGTGAGGGAGGCCTGGTATTGGGTGTAGGAGGCTTGGTATTGGGTGTAGGAGGCCTGGTATTGGGTGTGGGAGGCCTGGTATTGGGTGTGGGAGGCCTGGTATTGGGTGAGGGAGGCCTGGTATTATGTGTGGGAGGCTTGGTATTGGGTGAGGGAGGCCTGGTATTGGGTGAGTCAGGCCTGGTATTTGGTGTGGGAGGCTTGGTATTGGGTGTAGGAGGCCTGGTATTGGGAGTGGGAGGCCTGGTATTGGGTGTGGGAGGCCTGGTATTGGGTGAGGGAGGCCTGGTACTGGGTGAGGGAGGCCTGGTTTTAGGGGTGGGAGGCCTGGTATTGGGTGTAGGAGGCCTGGTATTGGGTGAGGGAGGCCTGGTATTGGGTGAGAGAGGCCTGGTAATGGGTGAGGGAGGCCTGGTATTGGGTGAGGGAGGCCTGGTATTGGGTGAGAGAGGCCTGGTATTGGGTGAGGGAGGCCTGGTATTGGGTGAGGGAGGCCTGGTATTGGGTGTGGGAGGCCTGGTATTGGGTGTAGGAGGCCTGGTATTAGGTGTGGGAGGCCTAGTATTGGGTGAGGGAGGCCTGGTATTTGGTGTGGGAGGCTTGGTATTGGGTGTGGGAGGCCTGGTATTGGGTGAGGGAGGCCTGGTATTGGGTGTGGGAGGCCTGGTATTGGGTGTGGGAGGCCTGGTATTGGGTGAGGGAGGCCTGGTAATGGGTGTGGGAGGCTTGGCATTTGGTGAGGGAGGCCAGGTATTGAGTGTGGGAGGCTTGGTAATGGGTGTGGGAGGCCTGGTATTGGGTGTAGGAGGCCTGGTATTGGGTGTGGGAGGCCTGGTATTGGGTGTGGGAGGCCTGGTATTGGGTGAGGGAGGCCTGGTAATGGGTGTGGGAGACTTGGTATTGGGTGTAGGAGGCCTGGTATTGGGTGTGGGAGGCCTGGTATTGGGTGTGGGAGGCCTGGTATTGGGTGAGGGAGGCCTCGTATTGGGTGTGGGAGGCCTGGTATTCGGTGTAGGAGGACTGGTATTGGGTGTGGGAGGCCTGGTATTGAGTGGGGAAGGCCTGGTATTGGGTGAGGGAGCCCTGGTATTGGGTGTGGGAGGCCTGGTATTGGGTGTGGGAGGCCTGGTATTGGGTGAGGAAGGCCTGGTATTGGGTGAGGGAGGCCTGGTATTGGGTGTGGGAGGCCTGGTATTGGGTGAGGGAGGCCTGCTATTGAGTGAGGGAGGCCTGGTATTGGGTGAGGGAGGCCTGGTATTGGGTGTGGGAGGCCTGGTACTGGGTGAGGGAGGCTTGGTATTGGGTGAGGGAGGCCTGGTATTGAGTGAGGGAGGCCTGGTATTGGGTGAGGGAGGCCTGGTATTGGGTGTGGGAGGCCTGGTATTGGGTGAGGGAGGCCTGGTATTGGGTGATGGAGGCCTGGTATTGAGTGAGGGAGGCCTGGTATTGGGTGAGGGAGGCCTGGTATTGGGTGTGGGAGGCCTGGTATTGGGTGAGGGAGGCCTGGTATTGGGTGAGGGAGGCCTGGTATTGGGTGAGGGAGGCCTGGTATTGGGTGAGGGAGGCCTGGTATTGGGTGCGAAAGGTCTGGTATTGGGTGAGGGAGGCCTGGTATTGGGTGTGGGAGGCCTGGTATTGGGTGAGGGAGGCCTGGTGGGGTGGGTAAGGGAGGGCTGGTGGGGTGGGTGAGGGAGGGCAGGTAGGGGAGGTGATGGAGGGGATGGTGGGGGAAGGAGCAGGTGATGGTGTAGCGAGGTCTATCACTTTCACCATCACCATCATCATTAAAATCTGCATCTTCTCTCATTTGGAATATGTCACATTGTCCTTGTCATTACCTTCAGCCTCCATCACCCCCCCCCCATCACCCCTACCCCCTCCATAACCCACACCCCTCCATGTCCCCCACCGCTCCATGTCCCCCACCACTCCATGTCCCCCAGTGCTCCATAACCCTCACCCCATTCGTGACCTCCCCAACACCTATATGATCGCCCCCCCCATGATCCCAACCCCCTCCATGACCCCCACCCCCTCAATGACCACTAACCCCTCCATGACCCCCACCCCCTCTATGACCACTAACCCCTCCATGACCCCCACCCTCTCCATGGTCCCCTCCCTCCTTGACCCCTAACCCCCTCCATGACCCCCACCCCCTCCATGGCTCCCACCTCCTCCATGACCCCAACCCACTCCATGACCCCCACCAACTCCATGGCTCCCATCCCCTCCATGACCCCCACCCCCTCCATGACCCCAACCCCCTCCATGGGCCCCCCTCCCTCCTTGACCACTAACCCCTCCATGACCCCCACCCCCTCCATGACCTCACCCCTTCCATGATCCCCACCCACTCCATGACCCACACCTCCTCCATCACCCACACCTCCTCCATCACCCACACCTCCTCCATCACCCACACCTCCTCCATCACCCACATCTTCACCATCACCCACACCTCTATTATCTCCATAACTCCCAATTTCTGGATAAAATAATGTTGCAGCAATACGGAGACTTGAACCAGCGTTCTGGAGACTCCCAGACACCTCACTTCGCCCCCTCCCCTCCTTGCATCACCACGCCCATCATCCCCCATTAACCTTTACCACCCCCTTCATCACCTTATTTAACTCCATCACCCCCTCCAGCCTCCCATTTCCTCTGCAACATTCACCTTTCATTATTCTCACATCACACACAATTCTGAGAAAGTTTGATCTTCTCCCTCCAGGCTGTTCCCGCAAGTATTCCCAACGTGAAGGACCTGTCGTACTGAAGTGCTTTATCCCAACTGCCACAGGACCCCGGAACAGAAAACGGGACATTATGTCAATTTCGCGAGCCGCTACCATTTTTTAGTACGTCAGTTTTTGACCATTGGTAAAGTAGACGTCAAAATACGACGTGCTATTACGAGGACGGGTTGCCATCTCCATCAATCCTCAATCCCAACACTTGCCTCATTTTCATCACTAGCAACGTACCAAACACTTGCCCCATGCCAAACACAAGCCCCATACACTTGCCCCATGCCCAACACTAGCCCCATACACTTGCCCCATGCCCAACACTAGCCCCATGCCCAACACTAGCCCCATACACTTGCCCCATGCCTGAAACTACCCTAATGTTGAAAACTAGCCCTGTACCCAACATTCTTCCCAATGCCAACACTAGCACCATACCCAACAGTAGTACGATGCCCAACACCAGCACCATGCCCAATACTATCAGCATGCTCCACAGTAGCCCTGATCCCAGCGCAACACCAATGTCTATCACTGGCTCCTTGCCCAATACGAGCCCCCATGTTCAACACAAGCAAAAGGCCAGCATAAGCACCCAGCCAAACACTAGAAACTTGAGTTGTAAACTCAAGGCGTGGATTGGAGGAAGCCTTGTGAGGCAGTCCTAAAGCCTTTTTGTGGGCGCCTATGTGAGCGCCATGTTTGAGCTCCGGTGAGTGAGCGTCCTCACTTCAGAGATTTCAGCAATAAGCTTGTTTAACCAGTTGTTAATTTAGCCACAAGTGTTTGATCGTGTGCCCAGCGATCATAGTGAACATATGTGTATGTAGAATAGATATTTTATTAAGCCTGTAAGCTAAAATGAGGAATTAAAAATTGGAAGACATGCTAGGAGTGGTGGGACGTTCGCCCTCGCCGAAGGTTAGTGACTGACTGAGGGGAGGAAGCCGCCCAGCGTCTCGACGGGAGCAGTGACGCAGTGACATGTTCCCAGGTGGACCCGCCCAGGGTAGGGGAGGACTCAGGTGGACCCGCCCGGGGTAGGGGAGGACCCAGGTTGACCCGCCCGGGGTAGGGGAGGACCCAGGTGGACCCGCCCGGGGTAGGGGAGGACCCAGGTGAACCCGCCCGGGGTAGGGGAGGACCCAGGTGGACCCGCCCGGGGTAGGGGAGGACCCAGGTGGACCCGCCCGGGGTAGGGGAGGACCCAGGTGGACCCGCCCGGGGTAGGGGAGGACCCAGGTGGACCCGCCCGGGGTAGGGGAGGACTCAGGTGGACCCGCCCGGGGTAGGGGAGGACCCAGGTTGACCCGCCCGGGGTAGGGGAGGACCCAGGTGGACCCGCCCGGGGTAGGGGAGGACCCAGGTGGACCCGCCCGGGGTAGGGGAGGACCCAGGTGGACCCGCCCGGGGTAGGGGAGGACCCAGGTGGACCCGCCCGGGGTAGGGGAGGACCCAGGTGGACCCGCCCGGGGTAGGGGAGGACCCATATCGGCGGAGCCGTAGTGCCGGCATAAGGATGTCGGATGGAGGAGTTTATTTTCTGTGAATACATTTAATTATGTTCTGTCAGGAAAATATTTTTATTGGTGTGGTAATGGAATTGCAGGTTTGTTTGGGAAGGAGTTCGAGGAGAAACTTCGAGGTTAGAGAAGAAGTTGATGGAGAAACTTCGAGGCTGGAGAAGAACTGTATGCTGAACTCTGTCAGAACTCCATTGTGAGGTGTGGACTTCAAGCAGTATAGAGGAGCTACACGTGTCTCTGTGGAATCAGTGGTGAAGCGTCACTGATGTTGGATTAGGACTTCGTTGTGCAGCAGAGTGGGAGAACTGTAGAAGTGCCTTTCCTGATATCTTAGGAGGACCTAGAGACATGTATTGGTGGTGAGTCTCCAGGAGCAGAACAGAGGTTCATGGTGGACACACATGATGGCATAAGGGAAGTGCTTGAATGTTTATTGGCATGTAAGATGCAGTGTAAGGTGAGTGATTTCTTCTTGTGTTGGGGGATACTTGTGAAGATGTTTCTGGTGTTTCAGCCCCGAGCTGAGCTTCATATACTTTTAGGGCTGAGGATACAGTATTGTTGTGACAGGATTTCAGTCCCATTTAGTGAGGGATTAGTAAATGTAAGCCAAGGGTTGAACAGCCACTTGATATGGACAGTTGGTGAAGCCAGGATATAATGTCGGAATGCTTCGGGGTTGTAGCAGTTTAGAGTGTTGTATGATAATGTTCTATTTTATGTCATGTATTATGTATGTTTTCTTTGTATATTAAATGCATATGCTAACTGGCTTTTGCTCTTGTTCTTCCCAGGCTTCCAAGAAAGCGGGAGAGAGAGAGAGAGAGAGAGAGAGAGGGTCACGGCTGCGAACATGGTGGCAGAAGATACTAATTCACGAAAGGGGGATTTAGGAGATCATTCCGAACAAGGAGAGAGTGGGGAGTCATGGCGGCTCGAGTAGGGTGTTTACACAACAAAACGAGGCCAGTGTTGGAGCCGCACCCTTAAATATTTGAGGTTGAACCACTCTCCAAGATCAAGAGACGTACAGGGTGATTCTCCTAGTTAAATTACAAGCACTCCAGTGTCCATTGTTGGTCGACCGACGGTAGCGGGAGTGTGGCTGCCGAGGATGGTTGTTTGTTCCGTCAGGGAGTGGTTGGGCACGTTGTCCGCCTGTACACAAATAACGGTCTGGTGCAATAACCAGAGCTCTCTTTTGGAGGTTTAAGCCCCCAAATCCCCAACTCCCCTCAAGACAGAACAAATATCCCCTCCCTCGACCCTGGCACCATGACCCTCACTATTCCCTCCCTCATCCCTGGCACCATGACCCTCACTATTCCCTGGCTCAACCCTGGCCCCATTTTAAACACTTTCACTACGCCCATCACTGTCACCAAGTCCAACAAAAACTCGATATCCATCACTAGCACCATGCTCAATACAAGCAATATGCCAATCAGTAAAACCATGCCGAAAACTAGCAAAATACCCATCACTAGCACCATGCCCAATACAAGCACCATTCTTAATATTATCACCATGCCCATCAGGGACCCAATGTCCATCTCAAGTCCAATACCCAGAACTAGAACTATGCCTAACAATGCCACCATCACAACAACCTCCTCCATCTCTCCTTCCTTCACCCCCCCCCCTATCACTGCTTCCATCACCTCCACCTCTGGTTCCATCACCTCCCTCTCTGCTTCCATCACCTCGACCCCTGGTTTCATGACCTCCTCCTATCCAAGGCTATTACCTCCGCTTCCAAAATCAAGTCCGTAATTTCCAGTTCATCCTCAATGGCCGCTTTGGGCATCTCCTGGATTCTAGCAGCTCCAGGGTGCTGCAACACCTGCATGTTTGGCTCCAGGGTGCTGCAACACCTGCATGTTTGGCTCCAGGGTGCTGCAACACCTGCATGTTTGGCTCCAGGGTGCTGCAACACCTGCATGTTTGGCTCCAGGGTGCTGCAACACCTGCATGTTTGGCTCCTGGGTGCTGCAACACCTGCATGTTTGGCTCAAGGGTGCTGCAACACCTGCATGTTTGGCTCAAGGGTGCTGCAACACCTGTATGTTTGGCTCAAGGGTGCTGCAACACCTGCATGTTTGGCTCCAGGGTGCTGCAACACCTGCATGTTTGGCTCCTGGGTGCTGCAACACCTGCATGTTTGGCTCAAGGGTGCTGCAACACCTGCATGTTTGGCTCCTGGGTGCTGCAACACCTGCATGTTTGGCTCAAGGGTGCTGCAACACCTGCATGTTTGGCTCCAGGGTGCTGCAACACCTGCATGTTTGGCTCCAGGGTGCTGCAACACCTGCATGTTTGGCTCCAGGGTGCTGCAACACCTGCATGTTTGGCTCCAGGGTGCTGCAACACCTGCATGTTTGGCTCCAGGGTGCTGCAACACCTGCATGGTTGGCTCCAGGGTGCTGCAACACCTGCATGTTTGGCTCCAGGGTGCTGCAACACCTGCATGTTTGGCTCCAGGGTGCTGCAACACCTGCATGTTTGGCTCCAGGGTGCTGCAACACCTGCATGGTTGGCTCCAGGGTGCTGCAACACCTGCATGTTTGGCTCCAGGGTGCTGCAACACCTGCATGGTTGGCTCCAGGGTGCTGCAACACCTGCATGTTTGGCTCCAGGGTGCTGCAACACCTGCATGTTTGGCTCCAGGGTGCTGCAACACCTGCATGTTTGGCTCCAGGGTGCTGCAACACCTGCATGTTTGGCTCCAGGGTGCTGCAACACCTGCATGTTTGGCTCCAGGGTGCTGCAACACCTGCATGTTTGGCTCCAGGGTGCTGCAACACCTGCATGTTTGGCTCCAGGGTGCTGCAACACCTGCATGGTTGGCTCCAGGGTGCTGCAACACCTGCATGTTTGGCTCCAGGGTGCTGCAACACCTGCATGTTTGGCTCCAGGGTGCTGCAACACCTGCATGTTTGGCTCCAGGGTGCTGCAACACCTGCATGTTTGACTCCAGGGTGCTGCAACACCTGCATGTTTGGCTCCAGGGTGCTGCAACACCTGCATGTTTGGCTCCAGGGTGCTGCAACACCTGCATGTTTGGCTCCAGGGTGCTGCAACACCTGCATGGTTGGCTCCAGTGCTTCCAGTCGAGCTTAAGGATGATGGGGTGGATGCGTGGTCTGAATGATAGCGAACTGAAATGAAGGAGACTTAAGAGAGGTAAAGAGAGGAAGATTAGGTTTTTAATTTTCAGTCTGCTACTTGAGAGAGAGAGAGAGAGAGAGAGAGAGAGAGAGAGAGAGAGAGAGAGAGAGAGAGAGAGGAGAGAGAGAGAGAGAGAGAGAGAGAGAGAGGAGAGAGAGAGAGAGAGAGAGAGAGAGAGAGAGAGAGAGAGAGAGAGAGAGAGAGAGAGAGAGAGAGGGGGGGGAGAGAGGAGAGAGAGAGAGGAGAGAGAGAGAGAGAGAGAGGAGAGAGAGAGAGAGAGAGAGAGAGAGAGAGAGAGAGAGAGAGAGAGAGAGAGAGGAGAGAGAGAGAGAGAGAGAGGGAGAGGGGAGAGAGAGAGAGAGAGAGAGAGAGAGAGAGAGAGAGAGAGAGAGAGAGAGAGAGAGAGAGAGAGAGAGAGAGAGAGAGAGAGAGAGAGAGAGGGGGAGAGGGGAGAGAGAGAGAGAGAGAGAGAGAGAGAGAGAGAGAGAGAGAGAGAGAGAGAGAGAGAGGAGAGAGAGAGAGAGAGAGAGAGAGAGGGAGAGAGAGAGAGAGAGAGAGAGAGAGAGAGAGAGAGAGAGAGAGAGAGAGAGAGAGAGAGAGGGAGAGAGAGAGAGAGAGAGAGAGAGAGGAGAGAGAGAGAGAGAGAGAGAGAGAGAGAGAGAGAGAGAGAGAGAGAGAGAGAGAGAGAGAGAGAGAGAGAGAGAGAGAGAGAGAGAGAGAGAGAGAGAGAGAGAGAGAGGAGAGAGAGAGAGAGAGAGAGAGAGAGAGAGAGAGAGAGAGGGAGAGAGAGAGAGAGAGAGAGAGAGAGAGAGAGAGAGAGAGAGAGAGAGGAGAGAGAGGGAGAGAGAGAGAGAGAGAGAGAGAGAGAGAGAGAGAGAGAGAGAGAGAGAGAGAGAGGGAGAGGGAGAGAGAGAGAGAGAGAGAGAGAGAGGGAGAGAGAGAGAGAGAGAGAGAGAGAGAGAGAGAGAGAGAGAGAGAGAGAGAGAGAGAGAGAGAGAGAGAGAGAGAGAGAGAGAGAGAGAGAGATATGGAAAAATGACAAAAGCACAATAAAGGTTATCAAACAAGGAATTAAATCGAACATCAACATCACAATGGACGACTTTAATGCCTAAATTGCCTTTTTTGAGTTTACTGTGTTCCAAAATGAAATCCAACAACACTCACAAAAACGTCGCCAAACACACAAACACACAAACATAGGTGCATACACAAACACACACAGTTTGGAAGTCTACCTGGGAATGAGTGATCAACGTGACCCGATGTCAGAATGTTCGATGTCAGCAGTTTCCGTGGTGTAGTGGTAAGACACTCGCCTGGCGTTCCGCGAGCGCTATGTCATGGGTTCGTATCCTGGCCGGGGAGGATTTAATGGGCGCAGTTCCTTAACTGTAGCCTCTGTTTAACGCAACAGTAAAATGTGTACTTGGATGAAAAAACGATTCTTCGCGGCAGGGGATCGTATTCCAGGGACCGTAGGATTAAGGACTTGCCCGAAACGCTACGCGTACTAGTGGCTGTACAAGAATGTAACAACTCTTGTATATATCTCAAAAAAAAAAAAAAAAAAAAAAAAAAAAAAAAAAAAAAAAAAAAAAAAAAAAAAAATGTTTGGTGGAAGTTAGAGTAACGTGCGCAAGGAAGGGACCAGAAAACAAATGGCTGACATACAGAAAAGAAAATTACGAGATGAGAAAATTCCCAATGAAAGTGACATGGTAAACATGAGCTCGGAGAAAAGTCTGCGCATGACATAATGAACTAAATAACGCAGTTAGTGTCAAGAGGCAGCAGACAACTGTGTACTAGATCAATAGGAAAGAAAAAAACGAAATGCAGTGGAGGAGTCCATGATTTAATCAGGAATGTAAGATGGCAATGCAGCTAAGTACGAGGACAATGAGAAACTACCCGGAATATGATAACACCAGAGAGTAGTGGAGGGTATCAAGGACCAGACATGAGTACCTTGGTCTGAAAAGTGAGGTAGACAGAAAGTGACATAGCAAATAAAGTCAAGACCTAACCCAAACTGCTTCACAGCCACATCAGGAGGAAAACAACATTAAAGAAACGGTAAGGACACTGAGAATAGGGGCAGACAGAATCACAGAGAATGACAAAGAGGTGTATGAGAAACTGAACAAGAGATATCCGGAGTTATCACAGAATAGCAAGAAGTTCCCGATCAAAGAGAGGGGGCGCTTAACCTGGCACCGCTGGAGGAATTTGAGCTTACCAGCGCTGAGTTAAAGAAACACCTGCTGAACCTGGACGTGACAGTCTCTGATACAATAGTCACTGGTGACAGCTCGACCTAAAACTTAGACAGCAAGTGTAGCCCAAGTATGCAAGAAAGGAAAACAGACAGGAGGCACTGAACTACAGGCCAGTGTCCCTAAATTGCATACCATGCAAGGTGATGAAGAAGAATATGATAAAAAACTAGAAAAAACAAAAGGAGTGAAGCAACCTTGCAAAACGGATTCAGGGATAATACATCTTGCCTCAGATGGCTAATATAATTATATGACTAAATGACGACAAACATATAAGATAGAGAAGGGTGGACAGAATGCATATTTTTGGAGTGACAGGAAGCTTTTGACACACAACCTCATAGGAGACTGGTGCACTTTAGAAGGCATAAGTGACAGTGCAGGTACTTTAGTGGTAACAGTTTACTGCCAGCCCCTCACAGTGGCTCCCAGCACAAGATAGTGAGCCCCCTCACAGTGGCTCCCAGCACAGGACAGTGAGCCCCCTCACAGTGGCTCCCAGCACAGGACAGTGAGCCCCTCACAGTGGCTCCCAGCACAGGACAGTGAGCCCCCTTACAGTGGCTCCCAGCACAGGACAGTGAGCCCCTCACAGTGGCTCCCAGCACAGGACAGTGAGCCCCTCACAGTGGCTCCCAGCACAGGACAGTAAGCCCCCTCACAGTGGCTCCCAGCACAAGACCCTGTGAGGAGTGAGATCCTTAGAGTTTTAAGGTGTCGCTACCAGTATCTCACAAGGTTCAGTTTTTGCATCTTTCCTATTTCTTAAATATATCAACAATCTCCCAGAGGGAATAGACTTATTCCCCTCAATGTTTGTTGATGCGAAAATTATGAGGAGGATTAAGACAGTACAACATGAGGCTGCAAGAACACAAGGACAAACTGAAAGTATCGTCCAACAAATGGGTAGTAGAGTTAAACTCAAGTAAATGTAATGAAGCTTGGTGGAAAGGAACAGAAGGTCATACACAAGGTACAAGATGGGAGATGAAATTTTCCATGAAAGTAACAAAGAGAAGGATCTAGGGTAATATTTCCCAACCCCATGCCCCACCTGAGCACCTAACAAGGCTTAATGTTCCCTTTGGCTGAGGAGTTAGAAAAAAAGGCTTCCATGATGCTGTCATGACAACTGAGTTTCAATTTTACGGCCTATTTGAAACCCGAAATTCGGACTTGTACGAAAGAGTGAAATATGATATATGATTTAAATTTCAATCAATAAAATATATTTGTATTGCAATGAATGATGACAAAAACAATGAGCAATGACAATACAACAACAGTAAATGCCACTAAATAAAATAAATTTGTAAGAATAAATGACAAATTTTAATAAATGATATCGAGCTTGAAGCATCCAAAACATAAATTTATCTTATTTCTGGAAAATAAAATTAATATCAACGAGATCCTTATGCTTGGCATCTGCTGCAAAGCGTTTTTATTTGAGGTGATAATTTGGATAATTTTAATCACAAATTACCAGTTTGTAATATCCAGTCCCTATATTGTTTTCAATATATAACTTACAGCACTGAACCCACATTAAAAAAAATAAAATTCGGGAATAGCAACAGCCATATTCCTGCTAAATTACTTGCGTTTGAATATTTTGTCTGTTTCATCGCAGAGCTACGTCATTGTTCCTTTTGTTTTAAATAAGGTTTTAATTGAGTCATCGTTTTGCATGTCCGATAATTCTTCTTAATATTGCAAAGCCACCACACACTTAAGTCCACCACCATTGGCTGAGTTATCCAAGGTGGAATATAAACTTCATTCAAATCACATGAGACAAGCCCATGACATCACCCTTACAAGGCAAATGCTGAATTAAAATCCTTGTATAATAGACAAAACCCAAGTTGTAAGAAGATTACAGATTCTTGAAGCAATCCACATAGAAGTAGAACAACCTACCATAAATACAAAATTACGGTAACTATTCACTCTACCCACCATGAGAGTAAGGACAAGACCAGAGCGTCAAGATGCCAACACAGAAGACACTGCTCAACATGCCACGCCCACTACACCTGATTAATCTTTGTATGTGTTTCGTACCCTATTTCGCCTTATTCTTCTCTTTTCTCCTTTATGCCTAATTCTTCATCCGTTTGTATACTCCCATTATAACCTATTGTTCGATCCATTTGTTTTCACCAGACCCCCCTAATGGTATAAATACAATACGCCTTGTTCTGTCACACCGACGGGGGAGACATCTCCCGTCACACAGGGTGCAGTCGCACCTCCACAGATCTCCAGTATCAGCTCTTGATACTAGTAATGGCTCAAAAGGGCCGCCACTTACGGGCTATTCATGCCTGTGCCACCTTTTGGGTGGCTTAATCTTCATCAATCAATCAATCAATCTGTCAAACGGTAGCGTTGCCCTCTCAGTTACAGCCCCACTCCTGTGCCAGGTTAGTTCACTACGGGCTCACCTTAGCCAGTGCTACTTGGAACTTTTTGTTCCCAGTAGATGATTCTTAAACAACAACGTACTGTCACATCCCTGAGAATAAATCATGTAGGTTGGAAACGTTGTGTAATTTTATAAATGTAATACATTCTACAGATATTTATTTATTTTCCTTCACCTCGAACGAACATAACTTTTGGTGAATTCCTCTTACAATTAAACCAAGATGCAAGAGCACTAGTCAGAGGGATAGAAGCCCTAAACAAGAAAATAATCCATATAGAATATGCAGTCCTATTAACTGAAACATGACATAAATGAAAACCTGCTGCCTAGTATACACCAATATATATATATATATATATATATATATATATATATATATATATATATATATATATATATATATATATATATATATATATATATGTCGTACCTAGTAGCCAGAACGCACTTCTCAGCCTACTATGCAAGGCCCGATTTGCCTAATAAGCCAAGTTTTCCAGAATTAATATATTTTCTCTAATTCTTTTCTTATGAAATGATAAAGCTACATATTTCATTATGTATGAGGTCAAATTTTCTTTATTGGAGTTAAAATTAACGTAGATATATGACTGAACCTAACCAACTCTACCTAACCTAACCTATCTTTATAGGTTAGCTTAGGTTAGGTAGCCGAAAAAGTTAGGTTAGGTTAGGTTAGGTAGGTTAGGTAGTCGAAAAACAATTAATTCATGAAAACTTATTAGGCAAATCGGGCCTCGCATAGTAGGCTGAGAAGTGCGTTCTGACTACTAGGTACGACATATATATAAATATATATATATATATATATATATATATATATATATATATATATATATATATATATATATATATATGAGTTTTCAGTTGCATAAAGTCCTGGGGACCATTCAGGCTTGTTCGCATTTGTATTCCTCACGTGTGCCCCAAAGAATAAGGTGATTTGATAAAATACCATGCCTAAGATTACCAACCGAGTGCCGGCGTGGGGATGGAAATAGCCTCGGCTACCATCCTCTTTTGTCCAGTCGTGTTGGTCGAGCGGTTAAGGGATCCTTTACGCCAGCAGAGTGCTCCTGGCAGTATGGGTTCGAGTCGCTTCTGGGGTGTGAGTTTTCAGTTATATATATATATATATATATATATATATATATATATATATATATATATATATATATATATATATATATATATATATATATATATATATATATATATATATATATAACAAAATAGCAATCAGTGTTCGAAGACCTCGTCCAGTTCCTCGGAAGTTGGGTGCGTACCCAGGATACAGCACGCATTTCCTCTCTGAACTGCGACACTGTGACGCTGGAACAGGAAACTGGCTGCTCGTGAGTTTTTAGTTTTTCCAATGAGTTCCTCGCCCACCTCCTTTAAGAACTTAAGTGCACATTTAGCCCAGGCGGCCAGAGTCTCAGAGCCTATCGGCACGAACCTGTAACAACGTTCTTGGTCTCTGTATTTGTTGGTTTTCTGAGTCTCCCTGAAGGTAGCTGCCCTACCTCCCTCAACTGTGCTGTAAGGTAGATAGGTATCAGCCAATGTACACACACACGTGTAGTTCCACACGACCTGTTTGCCTTCCCTTCATGGCTATAGGGTGACTCCATCTGGGCGTTTGTGGCTGTTGTCAGGTCTGCACAACTGAGGTTCTCTATGTGCTGGACACCCAGCTGTAGCCAAACTTTTCTTGATGATGTCATTGTCTGGTTCATGTCTGGAAATCTTTCCCTGTGTCTTACGACAGATGAGACCATGGCTGCCGTATTGGTCTGCCCGTGCATTGCATCAAATACACCGGTGCTCAGTAGAGATAGAGGCGGCAAGGCGCAGGGCAACACCAATACTTAGGCCCCGATGGTCCAAGCGGGTGTCCAAGGCGGAATTGGGGACTGCCAACAGGAAGTTCCCGGCATGGGGGCGCTTGCACAGCTAGGAGACGCGCTCTGTCCTTCTGAGAAGCTACCTCCAGCAATGCTTTGGCGATGTTCTCCACTATGGGGCTATCCCATTTGGCCTGTTTGCCGTCGTTTGGAGAAGTTGGTCGAGGGTGTGAATTGGCAAGAGTGTGTGTCCCACTGACAAGCGCCTTCCTCAAATTTGGGATCATGAATCCCAATGGAGTTCCTTAGGTATTCTGGTAGTATTTCATTCACTAATTCACTTGTAGCACTGGTCGAGGATAAGAATGCCGGCAATGCTAACTGTGTCGCCTTGCGAATACCTATACCCCCGAGTCTAACTGGGAGCGTTGCTTGGTCCCACTGGTCATCTTGCAGGGAGAGGTTTAACACTTTCATGGTTATTGACTTAAGGAGTGAGCCATATTCCGTTAATTTTAGGCTGTCAAAGGAGAGAGCACACCTAAGGAAATAGGTAAGTCTGGACAAAGCCAGGCACCTTGTGAGGAGGTACAAAGCATCGTGAGCATCCAAAGCCCCTATTCTTCCCTCCATCCTCCTCAGGTCGCTTAGCTTTTCTTCGAGATTTACCTCAATGGCCTTCGAGCCCCAACCCGTCCTCTTAAAAATAACTCCTCGCCAGAGGTGCCCCTAGCAGCACACTGTTGGTGAGAGCGGTCACTGGGGCTCCTGGCATTAAAATACGCACTGCATCTATGATTGGTTGGCTGGATGAGATGATTTCACACTTTGATGGGTTTAGGGTAAGGCCTAACTCCTCTCCCTTAGATTTCATTAGCTGTAGATCTCCTAGCAGGGATTCATGTGTCCCTGCCAGGGTGCCATCATCCAGGAACCAGATGTTGAATTCGCTGGACAACCTGCTTGTAACCTCTTTAGCTGCCATGCAGAAAAGGAAAGGGGCAAGTGGGTCTCCCTGCTGGACACCTTATGCGGAAACAACTTCATGTTCCCCAAACAACAGTGTCGATTCCCTACTGTACCCTGCTGAAACTATGGGAAGTAGACAAGGAAAGCTTGTTCGAACTGATTCCAGAACCAAATCCCTTCTTACCTGGTTGAAGGCATTTTGAAAGTCTAATTTAATTATTGCCTTATTTTCTGAAAGGTGCTTAATATAGGCTCGTGCTGCATGAGCTGCTGCTTCACAGCCATGGGAGACACCAAAACCTAGTTCATGGGGTCGAAGCATCGTTGCAGCGTCTATGCAAATTTTTCTGACAGCTTCCCTTGCAACAAGGCGCCGAAGTGTGTTACCCATGGCAATGGGTCTGACTCTACCATATATATATATATATATATATATATATATATATATATATATATATATATATATATATATATATATATATATATATATATATATATATATATATATATATATATATATATAATGTGTATATATATATATATATATATATAATGTGTATATATATATATATATATATATAATGTGTATATATATATATATATATATATATATATATATATATATATATAACTGAAAACTCACACCCCAGAAGTGACTCGAACCCATACTCCCAGGAGCCACGCAACTGGTATGGGTTCCTGGGAGTATGGGTTCGAGTCACTTCTGGGGTGTGAGTTTTCAGTTGCATATTGTCCTGGGGACCATTCAGGCTTGTTCGCATATATATATATATATATATATATATATATATATATATATATATATATATATATATACACAACTTTAGAAACACTTTCCCACCAGGAGACCCGAACCCTAGCCAGCACAGAAGCCTTCCAGCAACTGGCATAACAGGTACGCCTTAACCCACTCCACCACCTGCTCAGACCCCTAAAAGAGATGGTAATTTCGGAGTATTTAACACTCCAAAGACCACCACCTCCCAAGAGCACTAGAGCAAGTGAGGGGTCATTTTTACGTTTTTTCATCAAGTCCCTGTTAATATGGGAGAACACTGTGTCTATGCTTAAGGCACAACTCTCCTAAACACGAGAGTGAAGTATACAACTTTAGAAACACTTCGTAAAAATGACCCCTCACTTGCTCTAGTGCTCTTGGGAGGTGGTGGTCTTTGGAGTGTTAAATACTCCGAAATTACCATCTCTTTTAGGGGTCTGAGCAGGTGGTGGAGTGGGTTAAGGCGTACCTGTTATGCCAGTTGCTGGAAGGCTTCTGTACTGGCTAGGGTTCGGGTCTCCTGGTGGGAAAGTGTTTCTAAAGTTGTATACTTTACTCTCGTGTTTAGGAGAGTTGTGCCTTAAGCATAGACACAGTGTTCTCCCATATTAACAGGGACTTGATGAATAAACGTAAAAATGACCCCTCACTTGCTCTAGTGCTCTTGGGAGGTGGTGGTATTTGGAGTGTTAAATACTCCGAAATTACCATCTCTTTTAGGGGTCTGACCAGGTGGTGGAGTGGGTTAAGGCGTACCTGTTATGCCAGTTGCTGGAAGGCTTCTGTGCTGGCTAGGGTTCGGGTCTCCTGGTGGGAAAGTGTTTCTAAAGTTGCATACTTCACTCTCGTGTTTAGGAGAGTTGTGCCTTATATATATATATATATATACATATATATATATATATATATATATATATATATATATATATATATATATATATATATATATATATATATATATATATATATATATAACTTGTGACGGTAACGCGTTGGTGTTCGGCTGTTTAAGGCTAGGGGTATGGCCTCGTCACATAGTTATAAAAAAAAATAGAAAAAACTGGAACTTTGTCTGTGGTAAGGTAAGGAGAAGACACACAAAACACAAGTAAACTTTAACAATGAAATTTTAATTACGTTAAATAAATCAAAACATGAATAAAATGGACAAACAAATTCTTATAATAAAATCAATCAATCAAAATAATAAGAATAATTAAATGACACAATGAAAAGTTACGTTAAGACAAAATAACAAGAAGTGCAATACAAAAGTAAATGTCAGGTGCTGGAATATTGGCTTTAAGCTATCACCTCTCTCAGTACACGTATTCAAAAGCTGTACGTCTAGCCGGGAGAAGTGGTAACAGCGAAAGCACTGAATATTCTGAGGTCTGAGGTCGTGGCGACCCCAGACATCAAGTAGTATGGGGGGGGCGAGTGCAGTTGCAGCCAGACCGGCGACCAATCAGCGAGGAGCCGGCAGCGATCAACAGGTAGTTTGGCGGTTTGAGTCTGAACAGGTGTCCCTGGCTGCATACGTTTTGCGCTCTGGCAAACCTTGGAGATGTTGTTGTCGTTGTTGGACATTTCTTCCCTAGTAGTTTATATAGTTTGTTGCGACGTATTGTAGAGGGAAGAGCAGGCTCAATCTCTTGAAGGAGATTATTGTCACAACTCTCCCCCGAAGCCTGCGGTTCTGGAAGAAGTACGTCGTTATGTGGTGGAGTAATGGATGGAGTCGCTTCTACTTCATAAACTCTGGAGAGGGCATCGGCTATGGTGTTGTCAGAACCCTTGATATAGCGGATCTCCAGGTTGAAGTCTTGTAAATACAGAGCCCATCGTAGAAGACGCTGGTTGGAGAATTGGGCTTGATGTAGGAAGCGGAGAGGGTTGTGGTCTGAGAAGATGGTGGTAGACCTGGCGCCTTGTAGGTACGGAGCGAAGTGTTGGAGGTTCAGGACGATGGATAGTAGCTCCTTTTCAATAGTGCTGTAGTTCCTCTGGTGTGGTTTCAGTTTTTTCTATTTTTTTTTATAACTATGTGACGAGGCCATACCCCTAGCCTTAAACAGCCGAACACCAACGCGTTACCGTCACAAGTTATATGGGGGCCTGTCCGGGAGCTTCACTCAGGTACTGGTGCCAAGTGGTAATTTATGGTAAGCGTATTTAACTTTGTTAACGTAGCTTTACTATTTTTCATATTCCATTTCATTTTTTATAAGGTGCGGTGTATTGTGCATTACGAGAGTAACATATAGTGAAGGTGAGACAACTTTGGATTACGTGGTGACTGTAGGCCGCAGTCATACTCCTAATTGGTCATCTCTCCCTCCGTGTTATTACTCGTGTTTACCATCTATGTCCCTTGAATATTTCTCATTTTGACAGATCATCATATTGGTACCCTGGTACTGTGGTCTGCCCCGGGTCAAGAGTACCCAATCTTCTGCAATCTGACTGTAGGAGGACAAAGAGGGCCATAGTTCCTCTAGCTCGAACTTTAGTTGCTGAATTGGGACCTCAGCAACAGTTCTCGTCACCAGTTGACACCTCGCACCCCTACACGTCAGTCAGAGATGATGATACATACAACGGTAGGGAATTAGCTTACTTTTCAGAGAACAAAAGTTCGCTAATTCTGTAAGTATCATATTAAATTCAGTAGGAAAAACTTGCTTTATGTCCTATAGAGACTTGGCAAGGTATGCCTACATCCTTGGACTACCAATTTTACTTTTGAAGCATTTAACTGTTTCATTTGTTTTCGAAACTCTGTTTCATTTGTTAGTAGGATATTCTTGCCCTTATCCTCTTACATGAGTACCGGGTACAAGATTTCCTGCGCCCTTGATTTAATTTAATCATTTAATATCTTTTTCTTAACTTTAATTGTTAAAGATCTCACAGGATAGGTACCAGTTGCCACGTTGTCCTGTTTCTGACATTCACTATTGAATATTCGTGTACCTTTATTTGCTAATTTCACCATGTTTCGTCTCCAAGCTTTCCGTACAAATCCAGCAGGTGAAATAGGGACTTTAAGTCGTGCCAAGAAGACTGAATTACAAACTCTTGCACATGAGTATCAACTAGAAGTTCCCTACCATGCCAACAAAAATGACCTACACAACCTGTTGCTGGATTACTATTTAGAGCAAGGTAAGATCGACTCTGAAACTCATGAAACTTACTATATTGCAGATAAACCTGACTTGGCAACGCTGAAACTCAAACTAGAGCTGGCCAAGATTGAACGCGAACAGCAAAGGGAAGCCCTCGAACAACAAGAACGAGCTGCTGCCATACAAAGAGAAGCAGCTGCCATACGAAGGGAAGAACACGAACGCGAAGCTGCTTTGAGAAGGGAAGAACAAGAACGCGAGGCCGCCTTGAAGAGAGACGAACAAGAACGCGAAGCTGCTTTGAGGAGAGAAGAACACGGAACGTGAGGTCGCATTACTCCGTGAACGTGAACGAGTACAGCTTGAAACCAAACAACGCGAGTTGGAAATACAACGCGAACATGACAAGCAACAAGCGACTCTGGCTCTAGAGTGTCGTCAACGCGAAATCGCCTTGGAAACTTCACACTTCACTCAACGCCAGCAAGCTACTGCCAATCTTCCCGTCAGTTTTAATATATCACATGCAAGTAAGTTAATGCCATCCTTTGTAGAAGCAGAAGTTGATGTGTTTTTCACCACCTTTGAAACTCTTGCTAATCAACTCAGTTGGCCTGTCGACCAATGGGCCACACTTCTCAGAGTCCATCTTACAGGTAGAGCTGCAGTCACACTCAGTACTCTGGCGTCTGAGAATGACTACCACACTCTGAAACAAGCAGTGTTGGACGCCTA